>NC_039365.1:144613800-144688800 GCF_003573695.1 Papaver somniferum | reverse complement strand
TCATTCCTATTACAACAAGATGGACTTTACCTAGGATGAGAATGGATCAACTATTAAATCTTGGGTGGAAGTTTCTTTTACCTATTTCTCTAGGGAATCTATTATTGACAACTTCTTTCCAACTCTTTTCACTCTAAGAGCATACGATATTCTATTCTCTATTTAGAACTTCTCTCAAACAAGAGAAAGAAACTTAAAATTATTCATAGATATTCACGATATGCTCCCTATGGTAACTGGGTTCATTAATTATGGTCAACAAACAGTAAGAGCTGCAAGATATATTGGTCAAAGTTTCATGATTACCTTATCCCACACGAATCGTTTACCCGTAACTATTCAATATCCTTATGAAAAATTGATCACATCAGAGCGTTTCCGCGGTCGAATCCACTTTGAATTTGATAATGCATTGCTTGTGAAGTATGTGTTCGTGTATGCCCTATAGATCTGCCCGTAGTTGATTGGAAATTGGAAACGGATATTCGAAAAAAGCGATTGCTTAACTATAGTATTGATTTTGGAATCTGTATTTTTTGTGGGAACTGCGTCGAGTATTGTCCAACAAACTGTTTATCAATGACTGAAGAATATGAACTTTCTACATATGATCGTCACGAATTGAATTATAATCAAATTGCTTTGGGTCGGTTACCAATGACAGTAATTGGAGATTACACGATTCGAACCATTATGAATTCTACTCAAATAAAAAAAGCCACGGGTAAACTCCTTGATTCAAGAACTATTACCGATTACTAAGATTACGTTTTAATCTAAAGGAGCGGAGCTTCTTTTATTTTGTTCGGTTAATAACTAAAAAAAAACGCGCTCTTATTGATTGGTGATTTGCGAGAATCACGGCTTACTATTCGCGAGAATTTCTATCTATAAGCAATCGGATAGAGAAATGGAATGAATTAATCTATCTACATCAACCCACACCCCGTATAGGATTAAATTAAATAAGTAACTTATCATAAAAATAGGGTAACTTTCTTTTTCTGGTCTAGTCAATAAGATTATGAAACATTTCGACTTATTTATCTCTTATTTTACATATAATGGATTTAACTGGACCAATACATGATTTTCTTTTAGTTTTTTTGGGATTGGGTCTTATAGTAGGAGGTCTAGGAGTGGTATTACTTACTAATCCTATTTTTTCTGCCTTTTCATTGGGATTGGTTCTTGTTTGTATATCCTTATTTCATATTCCATCGAATTCCCATTTTGTAGCTGCTGCACAACTCCTTATTTATGTGGGAGCCATAAATGTCTTAATTATATTCGCTGTTATGTTCATGAACGATTCAGAATGTTACAATGATTTCAGTCTTTGGACTGTTGGGGATGGGGTAACTTCACTGGTTTGTACAAGTATTTTTGTTTCACTAATAACTACTATTCCAGATACGTCATGGTACGGGGTTATTTGGACTACAAGATCAAACCAGATTTTGGAGCAAGATTTGATAAATAAAGGTCAACAAATCGGGATTCATTTATCAACTGATTTTTTTCTTCCTTTTGAGCTTATTTCTATAATTCTTTTAGTTTCTTTGATAGGTGCAATTGCTATGGCTCGTCAGTAATAAATACCGAGAAAAAAGAATTATTTTGTTCTGGCTTAGCCTATCCATTTTCCTTCAATTCCATGGTCAGATTTTTCAGGTATAAAATGTAAATTTTTTCTTTTAGTTCAATCTATTAACAATATCTTCCTTAGTTCTGTACTTGTTAGATTCGAGTCAACCAAATTCGTTAAGGTTGAATTGTTGTTCATATTGAAATTAAAGAAATTCAGATTGAGGAGGGTTTGGTTAATGCTGCTTGAACATGAACTTGTTTTGAGTGCCTATTTATTTTCTATTGGTATTTATGGATTGATCACAAGTCGAAATATGGTTAGAGCACTTATGTGTCTTTAGCTTATATTGAATGCAGTTAATATGAATTTCGTAACATTTTCTGATTTATTTGATAGTCGTCAATTAAAAGGAGACATTTTTTCCATTTTTGTTATAGCTATTGCAGCCGCTGAAGCAGCTATTGGGCCAGCTATTGTTTCGTCCATTTATCGTAACAAAAAATCAATTCGTATCAATCAATCGAATTTGTTGAATAAATAATGGTAATTAGATTAATGTGTTAATCATACAAATAACGAATAAAATATTTATCAATGCAAATTAATATTATATACGACAGAAGCGACTATGTTTGCTAAAGAGTAATAAATCAAAGTATCTTGGCCCTCTCTCCTGACCAAATATATAAGTTAATTTTTTAGAAAACAATTTTGGTTAATTATTGATTCGTCTGGTGTCTACAATATATGATTCCGTTTTTTTACTAGATCGAAAATTTATGATGTTCAAAAAGTGGATAGATCCAATGTCACATTCAGTAAAGATTTATGATACATGCATAGGGTGCACTCAATGTGTACGAGCCTGCCCCACAGATGTATTAGAAATGATACCTTGGGACGGATGTAAAGCTAAGCAAATAGCTTCTGCTCCAAGAACAGAAGACTGTGTTGGTTGTAAGAGATGTGAATCCGCTTGTCCAACAGATTTCTTGAGTGTCCGAGTTTATTTATGGCATGAGACAACTCGCAGCATGGGTCTAGCTTATTGATACGTTCCAGAAAGCTTAACTTGAATCCATTTTTTTATCTTTACCGACAAAACCCCGTGCTCGAAATAGGCTATTTTCTCGAGTACGGGGTTTTCTGGTCAAAGTGTATCTTATCTTGTCTTTACTACGAATTTTTTTCCTTGGTTAACAATAATTGTTGTTTTGCCGATATTCGCGGGTTTTTCCATTTTCTTTCTCCCTCATAGAGGAAATAAGGTCATCCGATGGTATACTATATCTATATGCCTATTGGAACTACTTCTAACGACCTATGTATTCTGTTATCATTTCCAATTGGACGATCCATTAATTCAATTAGAACAGGATTTTAAATGGATTAATTTTTTTGATTTTCACTGGAGACTCGGAATCGATGGAATTTCCATAGGACCCATTTTATTGACGGGATTCATCACAACTTTAGCTACTTTAGCGGCCCGGCCAGTTACTCGGGATTCACGACTGTTCCATTTCTTAATGTTAGCAATGTACAGCGGTCAAATAGGACCTTTTTCTTCTCGAGATCTTTTACTTTTTTTTATCATGTGGGAGTTAGAATTAATTCCTGTTTACCTACCTTTATCCATGTGGGGGGGGAAGAAGCGTTTGTACTCAGCTACAAAGTTTATTTTGTACACTGCAGGGGGTTCTATTTTTCTCTTAATGGGAGTTCTTGGTATGGGTTTATATGCTTCTAACGAACCAACATTGAATTTCGAAACATTAGCGAATCAATCATATCCTGTGGCATTAGAAATAATATTCTATTTTGGTTTTCTTATTGCTTATGCTGTCAAATCACCGATTATACCTCTACATACATGGTTACCAGATACCCACGGAGAAGCACATTACAGTACATGTATGCTTCTAGCCGGAATCTTATTAAAAATGGGAGCATATGGGTTGGTTCGGATCAATATGGAATTATTACCCCATGCTCATTCCCTTTTTTCTCCCTGGTTGATTATTGTAGGCACAGGGCAAATAATCTATGCAGCTTTAACATCTCCTGGGCAACGCAATTTAAAAAAGAGAATAGCCTACTCTTCCGTATCTCATATGGGTTTTACAATTATAGGAATAGCCTCCGTAACCGATATGGGACTCAACGGGGCCATTTTGCAAATAATTTCTCATGGATTTATTGGTGCGGCGCTTTTTTTCTTGGCAGGAACGAGTTATGATAGAATACGTCTCGTTTATCTCGACGAAATGGGAGGAATCGCTATCCCAATGCCAAAAATATTTACAATGTTCAGTAGTTTCTCGATTGCTTCTCTTGCATTGCCGGGAATGAGTGGTTTTGTTGCCGAATTGGTAATCTTTTTTGGCATAATTACCAGCCCCAAATATCTTTTAATGCCAAAAATACTCATTACTTTTGTAATGGCAATTGGAATGATATTAACTCCTATTTATTCATTATCTATGTCACGCCAGATGTTTTATGGATACAAGCAATTTAATGCCAAAAATTCTTATTTTTTTGATTCTGGACCACGAGAACTTTTTGTTTCAATCTGTATCTTTCTGCCAGTAATAGGCATTGGTATTTATCCAGATTTCGTTCTCTCACTATCAGTTGACAAGGTAGAAGCTATTTTATCTAATTACTTTTCTCGATAATTTGCATGAATAAGACATAAAAGAAAAAGAAGTCTTATTTTTCCTTATCTTAATCTTAAATAAAAAAAGAAGTGAATTGTAATCAGATACGTTTGGAGTTTTAGAGAACCGGTTCAATTACTACTTGATTGAACCGGTTCTCTAAAACTCACACAAACTTTCATTATATATGCTAGTTCTATGTATTAGGTCACGTCTTCGATTAAGATGCTAATGTGAATGAACCATAACTATGTAGGCCTATTCCTAATAGATTGACCCCAAAATAGCATACCCAAATTATAAGAAATCCCATAGAAGCTACAATTGCGGAATTTGTGCCTTGAAAATTTTGGTTGGTTCTAATATGTAAATAAATAGCAAATATAGTCCAAGTAATAAATGCCCAAGTTTCTTTGGGGTCCCAATTCCAATATGACCCCCACGCCTCATTAGCCCACACTGCTCCTGAAAGAATACCAACCGTTAAAAAGATAAATCCTAGACTAATAACACGATAACTCCAACGATCCAATTGCTGAATCAATTGATATCTGTGATAATTTCTAAATGAAAGTAAAGAATTGTTTAGTATAGCATTGCTTCTTTCATTTACATATTGAATCTCATCAAAATCAAATGAAAACGGCCCAATTAATGAATGATTGTTTTTACCAAAGACCCCTAGGCTTTTTCGAAATGTAATGACTAGAAGAGATACTGATAATAATGATCCACATAAAAGAGCTGCATAGCTCAATATCATCATACTTACGTGCATCATTAACCACTGAGATTGGAGGGCAGGTACTAATATTGTGGATTGATGCATTTCAGTCAAAAGACCTGAAGTAACAAATCCTTGGGTAAAAATAGTACTTGGTGCAGTTATTGCGCTTAAATCATTTTTATGATTCCATATTTTAGGAACCATATGAATAATGGAAAAGCCCCATGAAAGGAATATTAATGATTCATATAAATCACTTAAGGGAAAATGTTCCGAATAAATCCAACGAATGGTTCATTAATTATGGGTTCATTAATCTAAATCTACAAAGAATTGGGTTTCTCTTAGAATTGGGAAAATGTTCCGAATAAATCCAACGAATGGTTTCACTTAAGGGAAAATGTTTGTTGACCATAATTAATGAACCCAGTTACCATAGGGAGCATATCGTGAATATCTATGAATAATTTTAAGTTTCTTTCTCTTGTTTGAGAGAAGTTCTAAATAGAGAATAGAATATCGTATGCTCTTAGAGTGAAAAGAGTTGGAAAGAAGTTGTCAATAATAGATTCCCTAGAGAAATAGGTAAAAGAAACTTCCACCCAAGATTTAATAGTTGATCCATTCTCATCCTAGGTAAAGTCCATCTTGTTGTAATAGGAATGAACAGGAACAAATAAGCTTTAGCTAATGTAATAAAAATACCAATTGTCATTCCAAAAACTCCACCCACTTCAGAAATTTCGAAATGAGGAAGAAATATGTACGGAAGAGAAAGATTCCAACCCCCTAAATAAAGAACTGTTACAAATAATGAAGAAACTAGTAGATTTAGATAGGAAGCAACATAAAATAAACCAAATTTTATACCTGAATATTCGGTTTGATATTTTGGCCATCAATACGTGTTTTGCCGAGAAATCTAAGAACTATTCCCTCCGTCCCTAATATATATAAGCAGAGAATTGAATTTTGGGTGTCCCACTAGATAGATGAACCCCATTTTTAAGATGAGTTTTTCCATATATTATCCTTATGTATACTCTCGTGTTGGACCAACCGGTTCCCTGAGGTTTTGGTGGGTTGGGAGTCCGGGAGTCCGCTCGATTTCTGGGAGAGATTTACACGAGACATGAACAGAATTCACCACCACATCAAAATCAAACCCCGTTTAATTAGCGCGTATATAGGCCGTTGCGAGAAAAATGCTAAAATCGTGTGTCTAAAGTTACGTCGTCTCACAAACGCGACCACCTTTCAATTTCCAAAAACCGACCTAATCTATTTAGGAAACAAGAGTTTCATATAATAGAAACTACTGTAAATTAAAACAAAAATATCCTGATTTAGATTCGTTACCTGCTTTCTAATATATCTTCTATATTCGGTATATGTACACAGGTCTTGGCAGAGATCATCTTCTACATCTACACGTTTTCTAGAATCAGGGTTGTTTATTGATATTTACAGAAAAAGAGAAATCATGGGAAGAAGGAAGATAGATATTGAGAGGATTGTTGATCCAAACAAGAGAATGGTAACTTTTTCTAAAAGAAGAACCGGAATCGTGAACAAAGCTACTCAGCTTCTTAAGTTTTGTACAGATATTGTCTTGATTGTATTTTCTCCTGCTGGAAAGCCTTACACTTTCAGTAATTCTTCTGTAGGTGTTTGTGATATCGTTCATCGATTTATCGCCGATCAAACGAAAGACAATAAGAAAATTAAGAATTCTTCTTGTGTTCAACAATGCAGGAAGAAGAATGTTGTTGTTGGAAGTGATCGTGATAGTTTTTGGTGGGATAATATAGACATGGAAAAACTCGATTCTGTGGAAAAGTTAATGTCTGTCAGAAAATCTTTGGCAGTTTTGAAACAAAATCTGACTGCAAGAAAAGAGAAACTTGTATCATCATCAGCAGCAGCATCGTCATCTCCCTCTTCAACTATACAAGACTCGATTAACGATACCAAAGAACATTGTCGTGAATTGGATCCCAATTTTGAGTCGCAGTTTGATGGAAAGTCTACTATGTTGATGTTGCAGGATGAGGTTGGCGGCAGGGACGAGGAAGTGGAAGGCGGCCCTTCAACAGATTTGGCTTTGTAAATATTTCCAGATACTATTTTTTTTGTTTTTAGAAGGTTTATTTGAATTTAAGATAGAAATTATGATGTGCATTGCGATTTTAATATAGTGTTAAAATAGTTTATCATCATAATAAAATTTTGCTTTTTAATCTTTCTAAGATCGGGACAGTCTTTCATCTGTAAGTTCGCTTTTCTAATGATAGCTAGGCTTCATCTGTATAGGCTGTCAGGGTACAAGGCAGTAGCGCGCTTTAGCATGAATGCGGCACTCATCATACTATCGTTCATTGCCATAAAATTTCTAAGCAAACATTGACAAGATTTACTCAGAACATGTCATGTAGTAAAATTGTGCAAAATAGATGGTTTTTTTCATTAAAGTGTAAATAATGATGGTACAGACAGAATATCAGAACAGATGTGATCCGTTTTATACAAATACATACATTCTACATAAGAATAGCTAATCCTTCTTAGCTATGAGATATATCGAAGAGATTCACCATCCATTGCTTTAATCACCCCATATTAGTTGATATATGTTCCTGCTAGCAGGTCCACTGATCAGGTTGTTACTGTGCCTCTTCAGCATCTCCTCTTGTGCCTCGACATTACCATCCTTCAATAACGATGTATACGAAAGACAAGTTAGATTGATAGTTGCAATGAAGTCAGATTACAAGAAAAAAAAAAGATAATTATGATCATCCAAACCCCTGTTAACATCATTTTCCAAAAGGTGTTCTTCAATACACATATACTGCTAACTTAGTTTTTTCATATTTAATATTCCAACATATGACGGTAGATTCTTGATCGAAGTTCAAAGAACACGACATATTGCATTGATAAAAATGAAAATTCTATAGAAGCATCAAGAAGAGAAAATAGGATGAGCACTCACAAGGAGAGAGTATGCACGAGCGAGTGACACAACTGTTGGGTACAAATCAAGAACACTGAGAGCAATCTCTTCAGTAACCTGGGGGACCTGCATCAGTGAAAACTCAACTAAGCTCAACTAAGATATGCAAGATGTTTGACAAAAGAAAAAACCAAAGCAATAATACAATAAAGTAAGTTACTCTATGAACTATAATTGTACCAAGACCGGAAAGACAAAATCAATAAAGTGAAAAAGCACAGGCGGCGTATATAGATAGATCACACAGAAAAATTCAACTAAACAAAATAAAGATAAAAAAGCTTAGTAATGAAGGGAGACCAGCCCATATCTCCCAAAAGCCACGACTGATAGGAATGACCACACTGAGTCCTTCACTTCATAGCCCAGGAATCCAGTCAATAAGTAGGCTTCCAATCAGCAAGGGGAGGATGCTCCTGCATCATATTCCCCGCCTAAGAAGCCTCACTTGAGAGTCGTTGCTCTAACACAACTTAATCAAGGATGACTCAAGAATCTATTGGAATGGCCAGATCAATCGCTTTATTCCAAAGTCCTGGGGTCCGGTTAGTCGATACAGTTAACATCGGAAAGATGCTCCTGCATCACATCGTGGGGGAAGAAGAAAGATAAGATTTCTCCCGGTCCAGAATGTACATGTTCTAGAGTCTACACTTCTACACGTGTCAGTGAAAGGAGTAAAACCTGCATGAGTTGGATAGCGAATACGTCACTGACTGTTACTTTCTCGAGATCTTCACACTTCTTAATGAATTCATTATACGGAAGGCAAGTTCCACTGTTTTTTATCATGTCATTGCAAACTTTCTCCCTGTAATATTGAGCTATTGCTTGTGTAAGATAACCATATCTTCTTAGGGTGTCCACCAAGCCAGTCGTTCTGTGAACATCAAAACCTTCCAGAATTTCCGTTGTGAAACAACTGCGAGCAGTACAGGAAATCATTCATCAAAAAATTGCAACAGGATCCCATTTTGGTATGTTCAGTCATAGAAAGCTGGTAAATAATTGAAGTTTAACAAATGTGATTATGCATAAAAGATTTGTCATAGTGAAGAGATCACGCCAATTAATACAACCAGTGAAACCAACGCGTGATAAACAAACTAATTAACAATCCCATATTGATGAAACTACCCTTAAAAACCCAAAATCCATTGAAATGTACCAGTCCAATGTACAAGTCTGTAATTAAGACGTGCTCTTTCAATCATGCTTGGTACCTTTAGCTTACATCACTGAGCATCTGGTTTGTATTCTTTAAATAGCAGACGAAGCCAGAATCAAGAAACCACCCCGACTGAGATGTATCTTTGTTTCCAAAATGATAACTAAGCTCTGGCCTACTAATGTTGGTAGCAATTGTAACTTAGCTCTATACCTTGATAATATTAAAACAAAAGAAGGATAACAGACAGGGGTCTACTTGGATCTGTAAATGATTCATGCTTTTGTATCACATGCTTAATTACTTATACTTAATTCCACAGCACCGTACCATTCTGATAAACAAGAAAGCTTACAGTTCAATCAACACTCTGCCACTTGCAGTAGTCAATCTGTTATATGGACTTAGAGAGCTCAGGGCTCTATTGAACTCAAGATAGAGGGGAAAAGGGTAATACAACAATAAGTGGAACCATCTTACCCCTTCCCTGAGCACATTATACTACTAATCAATCAAATTTGTGTATATAATAATCTACTGAACAGTCTCAATAAATATAAACACAGTATATCAAAAGCCGCAAGCTGTAAACCGTACAAAAAATTAATAAACACTTACGCTGTTTTGATGGCTTCAGATGCTTCGATAAGATTTGGATCGCCTTCCACGAGATATATAAGTTTTTTAATTCCACATCTCTAGAAAACAACATTTACATGTCAAATTAAAAAGTAATAATAATAGAAACAAACTTTGGTAATGCAAAAAATAGAGAGCTAACTATATACTGATTGAAATATGAAAAATAATTACACTCTTAAACAACACAGGTCGCCTCAGTCATTCTGACATTAGAAATAAAGAGCTCAAAGATATGCAACAGCCAACAGGAGAAAGGTGTGTCGTCAGTTGGTTGATAATTATAATTATCATATCTTAGGACCTACATACAGCATGGTTCAAAATTATTTATTTGTTGAAACTCATAAGCTAACAATACAAATAAGAACTCAAGCCTGCTATTTTTTAGACTCCGCTCCCACAAACAAAATATAATTACAAATACAAATATAATTTATTTGTTGACCAAAGGCTAACTTCAGAGAGTAGAAAATTGAATGAACTTTCTCATATAACCGAACTTATCAAACTTTAAGGAACTAGTCTAACACCATGAAGGTTGTAAAGCTACATTTTAGTTGTTTTACTTGAAAGATGTTCAGTTTAGTTGTAATTCAGCAATCAATATGTGACTGGCTATCAAAAATTTATACCATCCGATTTCCAGTACCATAAATCTTATAATAGCTGCAGTTGTTTGTTGTCTTCAATATGTAAAAAGTCTACAATGTTTATCACTGTATCTGCAAAATATGTAACGTTATGCAGGACTTCTGTTAACTACAGCTGCAGTTCTACTATTGTCTTCATCTATATAGGATGTAATAGACATTTGAAGTATCACACTGACATGAATAATGCGCTAGGCTAAGAAACCACTTGTAATAATGATTAAGATTGATTTTCAAAAGACCAAAACAAAGTACTTGTAATCATCACTGAAGGTATTCCAAAATGTATTACGACCATCAGAAGCAACACGTAAATACTGACTCCACAAAAGAAAAAGGCACCCATTATTCAAGTAAGGATTAATACCAGAAGCCTCAGTTTCTGATCTTTATAACGACTGTCTCTGATTGACATGCGTAAATCATCAACTTCCTTCCTCTCAACGATAAAGTCAAGGACAAATTCATTTTCAAGGTGCTTATTCCGAGCTATCCATATTGCATCACCAACAGGTAAGCGTCTAACCTGAAGTAGTATCATACACGAAAACATCATCAGCGACAGCCGAACCAAATTGCCAAATGTAGTAAATACCAACTACAGAAAGTGAACAAACACTTTTACATATTGGCGTACAACAAAATAATCGGACAGATAAACACTATAAAGAATCGTGCTAAATTCCCTCGTGAACAACTTAAAAAGACTGACAACGACAAGATAAAAATCTCCAAAAGGTGATAGAAGCAAAAATGCAAAATGAATTTGGGTCACTTTGCACCGTACTAATAATGAAGAGCCATAACTTAGTAGTGGCAGATGAGGCATTCTTATTGATATTCAGGTGGACAAGGATGGTTTTAATGAAGTATGGCAGATGAGGCATTCTTATTGATATTCAGGTGGACAAGGATGGTTTTAATGAAGTATTCGAACAGTTTGATCCAATCAATTTTCTTTGAATATCATAAAACATATCATTAAAGTAACTCAACACACTTGTGAATGCTGATGACTATTGACTAAATTATGCTCTTGAATGAATAAAAGATATGTGGGTGTGTGCGTTTGTGCGTTTGTGCTTGCTTTATATTTGCTTAAAAATGTGTATCTCCATTCTACGTAACCTACCAAGTATCAGCTGGTTAAGTTTTGTTAACATTTTCTAGTCCACTTATCCTAAACTATGCAAGTATGCACACGCCTCCGAGTCCTTGTGATAACGGACATACATATATTTTACTTACATTAATATGCAATTCGCCACATGCACACTGTCCCTAACAAATCTACCAAATCCATGTACATATTCTTTACTTTTCATCTAGCTAGCAAAGCAAGTATGAAAACTCATTAGACATTTAAGAAAGTTCAAACTGACAGAAGAATATTAACATCTGTATAAGAAACTTTCAGTCAACCTGAGCAACTCTGAAGTTTATCGTGACTAACCTCTACTTTAATTTTGAACTCAGAGCCTATATTCTGAATTATCTTTTTCGACCTAGCCCTGCAAATCACAGAAAGAGGAAAAGAGTCATATATATACACGCAAATTTAACTCATATACACTTTAATTGCAACAGACAAAGTGTGCAGAATAAACACTATCAAATTGACTAAGACATGTCAAATTACAGGACAAGAGTCAGATAACTGACCCATTTTTACTCTTAGTAAAATGCTCTCGATCATCCAATATCAAGATCACATTATAAACATCCTTAAATCTCTCCCCAAATTTTAGAGGAGGCATCATTAGAGCATTCATATTAGCATCACGACCACCAAAACTGAATGGTTTCTGCAATTAAACAAATTAGTATCTTTAGAGAGAAACCAGTCAACAATAAGTCATATGGAAACAAGTACATATTTAATTGACTGATCTCAACATGTATATTACTCCTTTACACATACAGAAGAAGAGCAAGCTTTTAAGGCTAAACTACTCGGTGCTGAATCAACGCGACATGAATAATCTGGAACACGTGCTACACCTGCACAAGAATATCTCGTTTGACTATTTCCACCTACGCAGGAGTCTAATTGACCGTAAAGTGGCAGCTACAGCCATATGAATCTTTTAGTAGATAAGTGTTTTTTAACTTCATTAGAAATATGACGGAAACATACCCATATCTTCAACAATGGAGGTGCTGGAGGATGGACGGGTAACCTTTCCCATGGTCTGCCTACACTCTGAGAGCAACTCATCCAATCTTCCATTCTACAAAATGAAAGATAAGGAATCAAAACGTTTACAGAGTATTCGGGTAACAACTTGAGCACTCAAACAAACACTGAAGTTAAGTACAAAACATAGGTATTTGTCTATAAGAAGAAAATGACATTTAGCATAGGTCTGAAAGAATATTAGAACATGGATAAGAAAAGGACACAAACAAAACGTCCTAGGCAGTCGAGACAGATGATCCAGCAAATCCAGCATCCAAAATTCCAAATCCTACATGGATGACCAAAATAATCCTTAGAATAAAGTTTACCTTCTTGAAAACTTCGTCTATAGCAATTGATTTCTCTTGACTGCTTGAATCCCATGTAACTTCTTCATCAGACAAATTACTATGACCAAATTCTAAATCCGATGCATCTGGGGCATTTTTGCGAGCTTTTATTTTGGATGTGCCCAAATCATTGCAATCAACCGAACATCTAGACAAAGGGATGGTTTTTGATAGGCACTCGCGGGCAGCTTCCACGCCTTCCTGGGTTAACATGTACCTAGACAAAAAGGAAAGTAAAGAGCATTTAGGGATGCTTCTCAATCAAAAAAGTAAAAAGTAAAAAAAAAAAAAAAACAACAACCAGAAGTTGCTCATTATATTTTCGATCTTGTATACTGCAGATAATAAATTGAAGTTCTTCTTATATCTTGAATCTTAATAGGTTGAACCTAGATACAGCCATAACCAATCTTAACAAATTTCAAACCTTCGTATGAACACCAAGGGTAATGTCATTTCAAGTTTCTGAAATGCTTATGTCGTAAATTGCAATTGTGGGTTAAAAGAAGTCTGAGACCCACAAAATGTCAAAAACGAGAAATAACTGAAATTGCAGACTCAGTTTCAGAGCAATGAGTACTGTAATTCCCTTTAACGAAACTTTAATAAATTCCTCCAGACAAGATGGAAAGACAATTGGGAACTTTAGCAAACATGTGCAAGTACAGATAAGGTTGAAAACAAACTCTGCCGATAAACAAGTAAGAAAAAGGCAAAGGTGAGACTTCATACTTCGCTGGATTACTCGACTTGACAATTAATCCTCTTTTTATCAATCCCCCCATGGCGCTCCATCCAGTATACCACTCATTACCTGAATTTCCACCTTGAATAGGTTTGCCTTTTCCCCTCTCTGGCCTACAAGTCAAGTAAATCATTTATTTCCAACCAGACCTAATTCAAGTTTCAAACAACAGATAGATAACACCAATATGTTACTACATACATAATCGGCGTCCTTGACAGTCCACTGGCCTCAGCGGCATCAATAAGTTCTTGTTTCTTCATGAATTGAGTACCTGTTCCATCTGAAGTTCGTCTGAGACATACGAAAAACCATTCAAGGAAACCATTGTTACACAAGTTTACAACAGAACAAACAACCAAATAAACATAAGAATATCAATTAAAAATGAGACCTTTGGTACTTACTCATAAAGGGTAATCAATAGTGCATAAGCCACGGAATTCTTTTGCGGTAAATAACGCTTTTTTCCTTTACTTTTCTTCCCTAAAGTTTTACACACAAACCATGAACACATTTTAAACAAAGCCCATCACTTAGAAACACTAATGCCATTCCTTTACTTAAAAAATGTAGAGAAACAAAAATGTATAACTAATAACTAATCAATCAAAAGTACACCTTTCTGGGGGGAGCACTCTTCAGGCTCAGCAGAACCCGGATCCGTCTTGAAAAAATCTTGACAGAGCTTCAACATCCAGTGTCCCACACCCCTAAAATTACAATGCAACACAATTACATAATACCAGTAAATCAAGAACGAAGAAAAAACTAATCTGTAAACAAACACTGTGAATGTACTTTATCTTTTTGAATTCCGATAGGGTTTTGACAGGAGTTTTGGTGTCGCAAAGATTTTTGTATGCCTTGTAAATAGTAGAATCGATATTATCAGAGATTCCTTTAGGTGTTTCCGCCATTTCTCGCCTCTTCTTCTTAATGAATAACACAAGTTGTTCGTTTTCAGAACAAAGAATCCGTTTTTCAACCCAGTGATCCATCACCGATAAAACCCTAAAAGAAGTGCAGTGAAGAGTGACTGAGTGAGAGAGGAGATTGGTTACAAGTTCAATATGGAAGAGAAGAGGAGAGAAGTGAAGAGAGGAGAGAGACAGTGAGAGAGAGAGAGACAGTGAGAGAGAGAGAGAAGGTGTAATTTGAATTTTGAACCAACAGTCCGTTTTCGCCTGAAATCAATGTACATGTGAAGGATAAAGAAAGGAATGCTTTACCAAAATATATTTGGGTTCAATGAGGCCTGTCCGGTTCTACTTCCTATGCACCATGGCTTAAATTCCATTTACCATACCAGGTGCTTGGCAAATTACCCGCATCACTGCGGGAAAACGATTCAGTGATGGAGATGCTACCGAACGATATTGGCTATAACGTCATGGCGATTGTCTATAGCGCTCGATATAATAAATATCACCAATGATAGACTCTATTCCGTCTATAAATATTCACACCATTCCTCTTCATACTTTCTTTTTTCTCTCCAATTTTTTATGAACAAAAATATGCTATTCTTAATTGTTTTTCTCCAAATTTTTGTTGTATCCAATTTTTCCGCAAAATGAAACTAAAAACAAAAAGAAATTGAAAAGTCAAATAATCAAACAGTATTACAGCGATTAAATTGAATTACGAGCAGAATAAAGAATATGAGTTTCAAAGTGTTAGACACCTAGATGGTGATGGTACACTCCTTATACACGTATCTGATGAGTGCCAAATATTGTATATATTTATCCCTTTTTGTTGGCATTTAACTCATCTTTTGTGCACTAACGCTCCATTTTATCCCATATTCTGTGTTTTCGTTGTTTTCAAGAATAATTACTTTTATTAATTAATTTTGCATTTTTAGGTACCAAATAAAGCCTGGTTAACTCACGGAGCAAAAAGAGCAAAGAAACGGCAAAGGCTCCCCGCAGAAAGGCATCGAAGAATGATGTTCGCAAGAGCCGGATCAACTAGAGGTGGGCTTGAAGAGGAAGAAATTACTCTTAAGAGAAGAAGTGGGCTAAGAAAAATTAAGGCCCAAGCTCAAATTCTAAACCTAAGTCCAAGACCAAGCCCAAAAGCCCGCCTCAGCTCTCATCCGTCCGATCTGATCCATCATCTACGCATCCTACGGTTTCGTATTCGTTGGACATCAAACTTGCTGCTCTCGACACATACTACAGCACCTAACTCCATCTGGATCCATCAGTTTTGTTGTGCTACACAATCCAACGGTCAGTCAGAGCACGTTCTATCGTAGTCGTTCGATTCAGCCCAGTCGTGACGATCCATCATCATCCACTCGCTGCGCATCAATTTCAGATGATTCCGCTCAACACCGTATCATCAAATATCCCATCACCTACACCAGTCGAGCCAAACATTCGTTTTCACCCAAAAACCCTTCTTCCCCCGACAGTTGCAGACCCCTGCAATTTCTCCTTCTCGAACTCCTGTACCACTTCACCATCTCGAGCCTCTCCAACCACACAACCCCTCTACCCTTCCCCCATAAACATCACTCATCACTCTACTTCTCTCACCTCTATCTCATTCACCCTATGAGATAAATCTAAGAGAACTAGGGTTTGAGTACGAGTAGCAGATGGCTTTCATACACGATGGAGACGAGTGGCAGAGCAATTGGGAGCATGGGTTGTCGACAAAAGGCAGAGGGGACAACGAAATCAGTGAGTAATTTTGGGAATTTGAGAAAACCCTAATTTCAATTTAGGGTTTCGAAAAATTAGGATTTTTGTAAACTATAAAAGGGAAGTGTTAGGGATGTAAAAACTGTTCTTGGACTAGCCAAGTTTCCCCCTAATTGGGTTAGGTTTGATGTTAATTTTTGCTGCACTGTTAATCATCTGCATATGTTCCTTCTTGTTATTGTACTGTGTATGATGTTGTAATATGCATTTGTTGCCATGTTGTGTAATTGTTTTGATGTATTGTTAGTTCAGTGCTCCTGTTCATGTGTAATTATGCCTGTTAATGTGCAAATGTCTTGTTAGTGCCACCCCTAGCTCACTGTTATGCTGCTTATCATGTTCTAAATCACCCTGCTAGGGACTTGATGATGCTTTATTGTTTTAATGTGCAGTATATTGACCACATTGCTCTAGAAAGCTAAACAAGTTTAGGTAAACCTGAACTTAGCTCATCATCACCTCACTTTCACAATGTATGCCATGTATACTTTGTAGTTAGGATCATGAGCTGCTGATAAGCTGCAACTCAAGCTGAATTCATAATCTCTTGACTAGTTGTGCTGTAGAAAGACAATTAGTGCTTTGGAAATTATACCATAGTTGTGTTTAACTTCCTATAGGAGAATACACAGTAAACATTAGAGTGAATTCAACCCCTAGCTCCCTGTCATCCACAATTTCATCATCAACTGTTGGCTTTGTTCATGCTTTGTTTTGTTTTTGCCTTGATTGTTTCTTCCAGGCCTTGCAACTCTGTTGCTTTTCTACATTTTTCTTCTACTGCATTTCTGCTCCCCCTACTGTTGCACTTCTGCTGCTGCACTACAGGGTTGCTGCTTCACTTCCCTGCAACTCTGTTGCTTTTCTTGTTGCTTCCCTTACTGTGCTTCTTTCTTTGCCCTGCATTGCTTCTTTCCCCTGTAGCTGCTGTGCAGCACTTGCTCCTGCTGCTGCCAATCCATTTCTGTTGTGCTGCAGCTTCTTCTGCTGCTGCTGCCTTTCTGCAGCTGCTGCTGCCTTCCAAGGCCAACTGAGTCCAAGGTCCTAAGCCCAATTCACAGTTGAACTGTTGAGCCCAAAGCTCAAATCAGTTCACTGAAACAAAGCCCAACTTTCAAAGCTCAAGCCCAGTTTCTAAAACCAAAAGCCCAGAGCACAAATTGGGCTCATCAGAAGACCATAACCAAAGCCCAATTACTGTGAAAGACCATTTCACTGTTAAGGTGAAATTGAGCCCAAAGCTCAATCAAAGGCCCAAAGCCCATTTGCACTTCAAAGATAACTGAGCCCAAGCTCAGTTCATTTTATCTTTAACAAACCCACTAAGCCCAATTCATTCAAAGGGCATTCAAGCCCATTAGTACTCAAAGCCCAATCTAAGCCAAAAGGCTTCTAAGCCCAAAGCAAATCTAGGAACCCAATTAGCTAAAACACTTCCGAAACACACCCGATCTCTGTGGATCGACCCGTACTTGCACGAGCTACAACTGACGACCGTGCACTTGCGGTATTACTGTAGGCCCGTTTTTATCGCATTATTCTATACACATTTCCTGGCCTGCCAAGTTTTTGGCGCCGTTGCCGGGGATTGGTGCTGTGTTTTATCTGTGTTTTTCTTAGCTATTTTGCATTTCATTTCATAGCATTTGCATCTGCATCTGCTTCATTTCATTTGCTATTGGACCTGCTGATTCTGAACCTGTTTTTCCTCTGCTGGGACGCCACTAAGGAAAAGAACCAAAACCCAACTGGGTTTTTGCAACAATATCAGAGCAGCTGGGCTGTGCTAAAAAGGTAAGCCTAAACCCATTCAATTGAGAGAACCCAACCTGTGGGCTTCCAATTTTTTATTTGTGGGCTTGTAATAATTAACCCAATTTTTTGGGCTTTTTATTTTTCTATTTTGGGTTTGTAATAATTTATGTGTGGGCTTGTTGTTTAATTTGTGGGCTTGTTTTATTTTGTGTGGGCTTGTTTAAATTTTTCCATTGGACTTGTATTTTGGACTCTGGGTTTAAACCCAGCTGATAACCGATTGTGGGCCGCAGCCTTCCTTCCATTTCATTAGAGGCTTGCACAGTGGGCTTGCTCCCATTCAAAAACCAAATTTTTTTTTTAATTTTATTTTTCTTTAAAAAAAAAAAAAAAAAAAAAAAAAAAAAAAAAAAATTTCTACTTTGCTCCCAATTTTAAAACCAAATTTTACTGCTCCCACATTAAACCAAATTTTTTTTTCCCATTAAAACCAAATGTCGCCAAAACCAAATTTTTCCCAACAAAACCAAATTTTTCCAAAAATCCAACCCTTAAAAACCAAATTTTGAGCTTAGAGCCCAATCATGTATAGATCTTTTTCTACTGTTGGGGAATACAACAAATCCCTTAGAGAACTTGCGTGGGACAAACTTCACGTTATGAACCTCCACGGACCATGATGTCAATAGTCATAGGAATTATTATGGACATTTTCAAAGTCCCGAGCCGCAATACATGAACCCTAATGACTATTCACACATGCATCATTCGCCACAACGTGAAAATGAACATTTTGCTAGTGCCTCACTCACACAATCATCACTTGGATCAATTAGAAGCTCGAATCGCAGCTTTAGAAATGCAATCACATGAGGAATCTGTCACATCTAATTTTCTTAGGCAACCTGAAATCTATGCATGTCCCGCATGTGGTAGTTTAGACCACCCTGTTGAGCATTGTCATATTTTGCATAATTTTAGGCAATCTAGAGAAAATCCAAGGTATGAAATGCCCATAAATTGTGAGAATGGTAGTCATTGGGACCATAATCAATCCTTTGAGGGTTGCGATCAATCTTTTATAAACCCTAATGACCATGCACATGTACCATCACCACAATTTGAACATGAAGAATTTTGTACTCCCATGAATTTAGACTCCACCACAGAAGCTTTCAGACTTAGTGAGCAAAACTTCGATAGATCTACATCACGAATTCAGGCATATTTAGATCAGATTTTGCTTCACCTACAAAAGGAGGAAATTCATGAGGAAATGTATGTTGTCCCTAATGAAGTGTCTAGTCCCATTCATGTAAATGATGTTGAATATGAACCTAATTTAGAGGAACATGAATCGACTAACGACACCACCACTTTTAATGAGGACCAATATGCATGCTACCATGATGATGATTATGATGATTATGATGATGTGTTAGAAGAACATGAAAATATTGTGGAACCTGTTGGTTCAATAACATATGGCTTCTCGCCCTCGACCTTCATGAATGTTGTTTTTTCTAATACTCATTGTAATTCATATGATTTTGATATTGACATGGGATTCGTACAATTATTCTGTGAAGATGAACATGACATAGGAATAGTTGAATCTTCTGTAGACACTAATATGCATGAAAATATATTTGATGTGTCTGATTCTCTACCTAGGTCACATTGTGATATTTCTCCTGATTTGCCGATGCATGAGAATGAATTGTTGATGATGTTGATGATTCTAAGTGTGAACTTGCCAATGGTGATGATTGTGAGCATGATGTGACATGTGTGAGTGAGTTAGAAGATTTTGATTTGATTGATAATGATATGCCTATTCTTCTACCTAAGTCACAATTGTGGCCTTCCACCCAACCTAGATTTGGTTTGTACCAATATTGTAAAACCAATTTTTCTGAAAATTCCAACCTAGGTTTGGAACTGTGTGCTTCCCAAGTCCTCTTGGACTATTTTGCTTCCAAATATAATACATTTGAGGAACCACAGTTGGAAATTGCATGTTTGCCCGTCCCTAGCACAGTTCATTTGAGCTAGACCTTGTGCATGATGAACCCCCAAAACTGCGCGATTTTGTTTTCAAAATTATATCTTCTGTAAAATCCAGGTTTGGGGGTAGCTCATTTTGTTTCACAGTTTCACTTGCGTTTCTTTCCTGTTATTATTGTGTGAAGTGTTGAAATGTCTACACTTTGTCTTTTGGGTTGATCCTCAACTCTTTAGATTGTTAGTGTATGGTGAATTTTTGTATATAATCCAGTAGATAAAATTTTAAAAACCCTTTTGTTGTTTTGTATATATTTTGCTAATCCAATATGATCTCGGCTGAAATATGTTGGATTTTTGCCTTGAATAACGGAGTTTTAATTCTGCTTTCGCCGAAATCGGGTATTCTCTCTCCTTTTACTCTACTCAGCATGTCCCTTTCCATATGTTGCATTTTAATTCTTTCCATATTTTGAAACATTGAGGACAATGTTTAGTTTAGGTTTGGGGGTATAGAGTAGATACCACGATAATTGCTATAATTAAAAACGAACTCCTTCTTCTTTTTGAAAAAATTGAAAAATTCAAAAAAAAAAAAAATCAAAATTCAAAAAAAATTAAAAAATGAAAAAATCATAAAAAATGGAGCTCATTTACCTTGAAATGTTGACTCTTGTGCAAATATGTATTTTATTAGGAGTCTTAGTCTAGATATTTAGGCACCCTGATTCTAGCACAATTCACATGTGATAAGAAATTTGCACGCGCACGATCTACCAATACATGTATGGCCTCGATCTTCAAGGTGTTGGATAGGAAGTTACGATTGCCAATCACTTTAGAATACTGAACGAAACTTGACTAGCTTGTTCTTTGGTTGGTTGGGATAGAAGGTGGAGGTTACATTAAGAAAGACAACCATCGAATTTAACTGGGTGCATCAAAAAGGGCTACCTCTTGCAAAGTGTCATGTAATTTTTTGTTTCTTCTTGTTATGTATCAAAAGTGTTTCCTTGTTCAAAAAAAAAAAAAAAAAAAAAAAAAAAAAAAAAAAAAAAAAAAAAAAAAAAAAAACGATGTATATATTCAAAAAAAAAAAAAAAAAAAAAAAAAAAAATCAAAAAATACCAAAAAAATCAAGTATTTATCAATTCCATCTCTCTTGTTCCAAAAATAAAAAGAGAGTAGTCAATGTAAATAAGAGTTATTTTGTTGTTTTTTGTAATAAGCAAGGAAGGGTGTATGCCATTGATGTACAACGCGAGTAATTGTGAAATACCTCCAACTCATTCACAATTCTCGTAAAGTCCGGACAGCTAGCTAGATTTCGACCTCAGTTCTTAGCCTGAGAAACTATCTCTTGGTGATTAGTAGTCATAACTTCAGATCTTTCTTTACACATGTGTAGATACACTTTACACTCTTATCACATGTCCTTATTTGTTATCAGTGCTAGGATTGTGCCTTCGATAGCTAGATTGACATCTCCATTTTGCTGTGAGCTTAAACTGTTTTGCACATGTCACATTTGACGGAATATGAGCTTATATTTTGTCCTTAGGTTTTGTAGGCACACCTCTGGTAAACCTTCACGAGACTTCAACTCGTCCACTAGGGACACTTAGTGGTTTAAAAGGCTTAGTGCATACGCTAAATGCATTCGAGAGACCAGCGACAGTGGTATAGTTAGGATTTCCTTAGTTTTGTTTTACTTGAGGACAAGTAAAATTCAGGTTTGGGGGTATTTGATGAGTGCCAAATATTGTATATTTATCCCTTTTTGTTGGCATTTAACTCATCTTTTGTGCACTAACGCTCCATTTTATCCCATATTCTGTGTTTTCGTTGTTTTCAAGAATAATTACTTTTATTAATTAATTTTGCATTTTTAGGTACCAAATAAAGCCTGGTTAACTCACGGAGCAAAAAGAGCAAAGAAACGGCAAAGGCTCCCCGCAGAAAGGCATCGAAGAATGATGTTCGCAAGAGCCGGATCAACTAGAGGTGGGCTTGAAGAGGAAGAAATTACTCTTAAGAGAAGAAGTGGGCTAAGAAAAATTAAGGCCCAAGCTCAAATTCTAAACCTAAGTCCAAGACCAAGCCCAAAAGCCCGCCTCAGCTCTCATCCGTCCGATCTGATCCATCATCTACGCATCCTACGGTTTCGTATTCGTTGGACATCAAACTTGCTGCTCTCGACACATACTACAGCACCTAACTCCATCTGGATCCATCAGTTTTGTTGTGCTACACAATCCAACGGTCAGTCAGAGCACGTTCTATCGTAGTCGTTCGATTCAGCCCAGTTGTGACGAACCATCATCATCCACTCGCTGCGCATCAACTTCAGATGATTCCGCTCAACACCGTATCATCAAATATCCCATCACCTACACCAGTCGAGCCAAACATTCGTTTTCACCCAAAAACCCTTCTTCCCCCGACAGTTGCAGACCCCTGCAATTTCTCCTTCTCGAACTCCTGTACCACTTCACCATCTCGAGCCTCTCCAACCACACAACCCCTCTACCCTTCCCCCATAAACATCACTCATCATACTTCTCTCACCTCTATCTCATTCACCCTATGAGATAAATCTAAGAGAACTAGGGTTTGAGTACGAGTAGCAGATGGCTTTCATACACGATGGAGACGAGTGGCAGAGCAATTGGGAGCATGGGTTGTCGACAAAAGGCAGAGGGGACAACGAAATCAGTGAGTAATTTTGGGAATTTGAGAAAACCCTAATTTCAATTTAGGGTTTCGAAAAATTAGGATTTTTTGTAAACTATAAAAGGGAAGTGTTAGGGATGTAAAAACTGTTCTTGGACTAGCCAAGTTTCCCCCTAATTGGGTTAGGTTTGATGTTAATTTTTGCTGCACTGTTAATCATCTGCATATGTTCCTTCTTGTTATTGTACTGTGTATGATGTTGTAATATGCATTTGTTGCCATGTTGTGTAATTGTTTTGATGTATTGTTAGTTCAGTGCTCCTGTTCATGTGTAATTATGCCTGTTAATGTGCAAATGTCTTGTTAGTGCCACCCCTAGCTCACTGTTATGCTGCTTATCATGTTCTAAATCACCCTGCTAGGGACTTGATGATGCTTTATTGTTTTAATGTGCAGTATATTGACCACATTGCTCTAGAAAGCTAAACAAGTTTAGGTAAAACCTGAACTTAGCTCATCATCACCTCACTTTCACAATGTATGCCATGTATACTTTGTAGTTAGGATCATGAGCTGCTGATAAGCTGCAACTCAAGCTGAATTCATAATCTCTTGACTAGTTGTGCTGTAGAAAGACAATTAGTGCTTTGGAAATTATACCATAGTTGTGTTTAACTTCCTATAGGAGAATACACAGTAAACATTAGAGTGAATTCAACCCCTAGCTCCCTGTCATCCACAATTTCATCATCAACTGTTGGCTTTGTTCATGCTTTGTTTTGTTTTTGCCTTGATTGTTTCTTCCAGGCCTTGCAACTCTGTTGCTTTTCTACATTTTCTTCTACTGCATTTCTGCTCCCCCTCCTGTTGCACTTCTGCTGCTGCACTACAGGGTTGCTGCTTCACTTCCCTGCAACTCTGTTGCTTTTCTTGTTGCTTCCCTTACTGCTGTCTTCTTTCTTTGCCCTGCATTGCTTCTTTCCCCTGTAGCTGCTGTGCAGCACTTGCTCCTGCTGCTGCCAATCCATTTCTGTTGCTGCTGCAGCTTCTTCTGCTGCTGCTGCCTTTCTGCAGCTGCTGCTGCCTTCCAAGGCCAACTGAGTCCAAGGTCCTAAGCCCAATTCACAGTTGAACTGTTGAGCCCAAAGCTCAAATCAGTTCACTGAAACAAAGCCCAACTTTCAAAGCTCAAGCCCAGTTTCTAAAACCAAAAGCCCAGAGCACAAATTGGGCTCATCAGAAGACCATAACCAAAGCCCAATTACTGTGAAAGACCATTTCACTGTTAAGGTGAAATTGAGCCCAAAGCTCAATCAAAGGCCCAAAGCCCATTTGCACTTCAAAGATAACTGAGCCCAAGCTCAGTTCATTTTATCTTTAACAAACCCACTAAGCCCAATTCATTCAAAGGGCATTCAAGCCCATTAGTACTCAAAGCCCAATCTAAGCCAAAAGGCTTCTAAGCCCAAAGCAAATCTAGGAACCCAATTAGCTAAAACACTTCCGAAACACACCCGATCTCTGTGGATCGACCCGTACTTGCACGAGCTACAACTGACGACCGTGCACTTGCGGTATTACTGTAGGCCCGTTTTTATCGCATCATTTTTATACACTCTTCCGGGTCTGCCAGTATCTAACCATCCGGAGAGAGTTTATTTAGTCGCTCTAAGAGGTGGGTGGTCTGAGTTCAATATGGTGCACAATACCTTCCCTCGTTTTTCAAGAAAGAGCCCGGAGATATTCTTGGTGGCACTTATATTTTATACATCCTACAAACCATTGAACAAAAATTATTCAAGTTATATTAGAACGATGGTAAAAGACTACAACTACGTTCTTTTTTAAAGATTTCGAATATGGGAAAAAAATTTATTTTTTTTGTAATTCAATTTTTAAATTTATTTTTTAGTTTTATGAACACTCAACCATCTTTAATCATGAATATGTTGTTTATAGGAGGTACATTGTTAGATTTGTACATGTTAACGAGAATTACATATGAGGAAAATGTACTTCCATTTGAAATACTAAAGTGGGAGTCGGAGGGAAGATAGAGAGATTGACTTCAATTATACTCAAATGTCCTTAAAGCAAATCCATATCATACAAGACAAAAATCCCATGGATTGAAGATGTCGGGATTATAAAGTTTTTTACAGCGTTATGCTATGAGAATGAAAGAAAACGGGATAACAAAAACACCTTATTTGTTCCATAAACATTATGAGGAGCTCGAATGTGTGTTTGTGTTGTGGATAATAGGCAACGCCTATTTCCAAATGCTAGCTCAGTGACATTACTTGGTTTTATTGAATCGTTAAAATATTTAGAGCGGATATCAATATATGACTGAGGGAATGCAATTTTATCAGAACTTTACATGACCCTCAGTAAATGCTCATCGTGTTCCTGTTGATGGTGGTTTTTAGCTTAGGGTTAAAATCGTAAAACCTTGCATCTGATGTGACGTCACTCTGTAAGGAAACGGAGCCGTGAGTGTTAACCTCTCCACTGACATATTTATTGGGCCTTTCAATATATTTGCATGAAATTTATCCAGACTAGCGCATGTATCAACCATCCCAGACATCCTGTAAAATTCGGCACCTTGCCTATATTCACTGAATATAAGTTCATTTGAATGCTTTTTATGCTATGTTCCCCGGCTGAACCCTTAATGTTGATACGGCATGACAATTTATGTTCACTCGCAGCAGAGTAGTACAAATTTCCAAATATCAAGGATAAGGTCTTTGCATAAGGTATTCAATCAGAAAGCATGCTGCTCTATGGCTATGAACTTAAATAACTTTGTGTCAACACATAGAATTCAATCAATTACTTTTGCGCCCTGCGCAGTATATCAGACCTTGCTTGTCGAGAGTAAACCTAGGCAAACTAGGTAGTTAATCCGCCATGGATTAGTAGGTGCAAAACCTTGCCCAGAGTCAGAAAACAGGGAGCCACAGCAGCAAAGGAAGGCATGTCCATGCCTTGGCGCCACTTTCCATTGGCCACGCGCCATCCTAAAACCAGCCTTATTTCCCTCGACCAATCAGGTCGCTTTAAACTCGCCACACGCACATAAGTTGTGGCTGGGCCCATATTTGCCGGCCTCATCTCCCATTGACCAATCAGGTTTCTCTAAAGCCGCCACACTCACACCAGAAGTGTAGCCACACCCATGCTTGGCCGGCCCTCTCCTTCCTACCGACCAATCGGGTCACTTTAAATGCGCCACAAGCACTAGAGGTATGGCCTCGCCTTATGTTTGGCCGACCCCTTTTCTTGGCCAATCAAGTCACTCTAAATTTGTCACCATACATTAAAGGCCAAACGCACCCTGCCGCGCCACCATACTAACTGGAAAGCCAAACGCGCCCTGCCACAACAACATATTGATCGGCATGCCAACATGCCACTCTGCCGCGGTAACATGCCACTTCGTGGCAACATGCCATAAATAGCGCCCTATGTGCTAACCTACCTCCTGTTCGTGGCCAACGCCATGAAAAGCTTAAGATTAGGGTTTTCTGGTCAAAAGCACGCCCATGCATTAACCAAAGCCCTAATTTCCAGTCGTGGCACAAATTATGCCACTTCGACCCCACAACATGCCATGAGCCGTGTGGGACCCAAGAAGCCCTAGGGTTGGCGCCATATCATAGCCACCCACGGAAATCCCTACTCCTGTAGTCGTTTCCACACTATGGCCTTGCCATAACTCCTTTGGCGTAGTTATAGCGCCATTTGCACAAAAGTATCGCCATGTCGCGGCCGCATGCCGCACACACTAATTAGGGTTTCGACATGCCAAACCCTAACTTGCGCAAAGTTTCTACGCCAACCAAAGCCAAATAACGTTTCCCAGAATATTGGGATTGATGTGGCCACAGGGCCAATGTTGCCACGCCACATGTGGGTCCAACACTATGCCGCCAAACCCTAGCATTGGCCAAGACGCCAAACCATAACCTTGGACAAGACGCCAAACCATAGCCTTAGCCATGCCACCAAGCCCTAACTTTGGCCACGGAGCCAAATTTTAGCCTTGTCCATGCTACAACGCCACAGGCGTGTCCATGCCACAACGCCACTGACATGCCTCTATGCCACGGCTACTGGCATGCCGCCATGCCACGACTACGCTACTGGCATGCCTCTATGCCATGGCTCCACCAGGCGCCACTATGCTAATGGCGCCTCTCCGTTATACAACAAGATGCATCCATAATCAATGGTCATCCTTCCTTATGAGATGCAGTCTCAGCCATTCAAGTTCGCCACCGAAATGACAGACTTTGGCAAGTTTCAGGCGACCAACTGCATAAATCTAGTGGCCATGGCTACGCCAGGCGCCACTGGCATGCACGAGCCATGCCAGCCATGCCACATTTCCACCAGCGTATACCAAAACGCCACCGTGCCATTATCAGGCGCCAACACAAGGTAGCCATAATCAACGTCTACCCTCCTTCATGATATGCAATCTCAGCCATCGAAGTTCGCCATCGAACTGACAAACCCGTGGTAAGTTTTAGGCAGCCAAAACGATCCTAATAGCATTACATGCTATTTTCCTACGGAAAGTCCCTTGACTTTGGATTGCCACACGTAGTAAAGTGCTACATGTTTTCCACGAAAACACTCGAGACATCAAACATGTCACAAACTGGGGGATGCTCATCAGGGTATTGGTCTGGCGGTTTACAGCGTGCGGCGTGCAATGCGCTCGTTACAAGAAAGTGTCATGAAGTGGGACAACTAGAGGTGGAGAAAAGTAACGGTGTAAACGAATTCATTTCCTTCATCATGGAAGTATAATGTTTGACGGTTACACGAATTCACTTCCTTCATCATGGAAGCATAACGTTTGACGGTTACACTTTACTATTTTCTTCCACCACTCAATCGTTTCCACTTCCTATGGGACCAGGGTACGTTTCAATATGACTTGTATAAATAGGCTTCACCTATTTTCACCAAAACACAAGTTTTGGTCGGCAACAATACAGTATCTAGAAATCACCTGGTAGCTTTCCATTCTGCTATCCAGTTCTACTTTCAGATACAAGTCATAAACAACCACACCTTCAGAATCAACGATTCTGGTCTCAACACTCTCTTCGCTTCCCTTTCTAAGACCAACCCTTCTCCTTCACTTTGTGACCGAAGCAAGCCTGGAACGACCATTTCTTGGTTTAGGCCAGGATTGTACAGATTGATCTCTCGAATCAAAAGTACTCCCGTGCAGTGCATTGTTTAGGGTTTAGATTCGTTTCTCATTCACACACCCAAATTTACCAAAACAAGCAGAAACAGTTGTCACCCACAAACAATTGGCAACCACAGTAGGAGATTAATCTCTCGGTTGCAATATTAATTTCCAATTTTCGATTTCATTTTTCAATCCCGATCTCAAGATGGTAGAACTTAGGTCCGGATCAGCAACAAACCCTGAAAACATTGGCGCCGAAATTACTCTCGGTATTAACGTTCCTTCCGGTGGCATTAATACGCCACCTGTCAACACCAGCGGTGCGGAGAATGTTTCTTCAGGCGTTACACCTCCACTCACCAGGGCCAGAGCCGCTGCCGCCACCCCCCAACGTTTCTTCAAGTGTGACACCTCCAACCGTCACCAGAGCCGTTGCTAGTCCTCCATCAGGACAAGAAACTGGGGGAGCTAGAGGAAACCGATCCCATATTACCATTGCTGATTTGATGGAAAGGCAGGAAGTTCTCGCTAGAGCTCAGACGGATGGCTTCGACTCAGAAAGAGGTGCTTATTTTCCTCAAGACACTAACGGAGCGGCTACCACAGGCACCACGCTAACCAGAGCCAATGAGGAACACCTTCAATACCTCTGGGGCCGATAACTCGGTAGGACGCACCTTTGTAGATGAAGAGACCCGTTCAGGAACTCCAGCGGAGAGGAATCAACCATCCAATTTTGTCACACAAGAATATTTGGAACGGCTTCTTCGAAACCGAGACAAAAGAAATTCCGCGGACATGCATCAGCATCAGCCCCCGTATCCTCCTGAAGTACAAAGATTTCCTATTCCGAGAGGATACTCTTATCCTCAATTCTCCCTGTATGATGGCACCGGTAATGCTCGTGAACATGTCTCTCGATTTTTGGAATCCTTGGGCGAGCACGAATACAACCATGTTCTTCGTCTGAGGGAGTTTTTGAAGTCACTTACCGGAAGAGCATACACCTGGTACAACATCATCGCACCAAACAGCATATCCAACTGGGGTGACATGGTTACGACCTTCTACAAGAAGTACTTCTTTGTGTATAAGCAAATTACTTTCTCAGATTTAGGAAGGATGTTTCAACGGAACAACGAACATCCAAATGATTATGTCAAAAGATTCAGGATTCAAGCGCTGGATTGTCACGACCCAAATGTGTCCGAACAACAATTAATGGATTCTTGCATCAATGGTATGGTTCCCATATACCGTGCCTTACTGGAGAATCTGCGATTCCAGACGTTCTCTGAACTTCATGAGGCTGCTAAACGGTCATCCACAACAGCGTCAACATTGTTGGAAAGAACCAGGCCAGCCAAGGTTGAAGACGCACGCGAAACTCGAGGAAACAGACGCCTCATTATCAAGCAATATAACACTGGCCCCACTGTGAGCGTGGTAAGTGAAAGAGGAAAAAGGAAGGCTCCAGCGACAGAACAACAACCCAAGCGCACAATGCCAGCATATCAGGCGGCTCCACCGCGAAAGACTGCAACTAAGGATCTTGCGCAGCATCAAGAAGCCGGAGAAAAGGTATTAGATTTCCCGTTCCCAATCGAAGAGGTAATTGAACTCTTGGAAGCATGGATCCAAGATGATGCCATCAAGCTGCCTCCTATCGGGCGCCCACCAACTGAAGAGGAAATGGCAAATCCTAAGTATTGCCTCTACCACGGGTTTTTCCATCACCCGACCAGTGACTGCAATAGGTTAAAGCGTATTTTCAAAGAAAATGTGGAGGCATGGGAACTTCAACTGGGCAATGAGGGAGTTCACAGAGATCCTTTTCCAGTCAGGAGTTGCATGCTCTCTGGGGACTATGTTCACAAAACCGTGCAATCCATCATTGAACATGTATGTGAGATTCTCTATTTCTCCAAGGCACAACGTCAAGATATATTTACGGCCCTTAACCGAGTTGTGTCGAGCAAGCGACTTTTTCCTATCGAAGAAACCACGGCAGAACCCCAAACTCTCTCGCGAAGCGGCTGGAAAATACAACTGGGGACTGCTGACCACGGTTTATTTGAGGGACGCCGAGCTTGACAACACATTGATCGACGCGGCCTCTGACTTCAACATCGTTACCATCAAAACTCTGAGAGCTGCGGGAATTTCGAAGCAGGAGGCTACCTGTTTGATCGCTGTCGTATACGTCAAAAATAATTTCACTTTCCTAAAGTATATGATAAGAAAGAGTTCGTTTCCACAGAGAGGCAATTGTAGTTATTAATTTTTCAGATCCTTAAGTAACCAAATTGGGAGGGATTTCTGATTTATGTAAGCAATAAAAGCAAATCAAAAGCGAAGTAAATAGTAGAATGTAATCAATGAGTTGAGAATATTGGTCAAGGAGTTCATCTTCAATCTTAAACAAGTGCTTGCATATATGATTAGAATTACAATTTAATCTCTTTATCATCAAAAGCCTAGAGTATCAAGAGAGCAAGATAATCTATTAATTTCCTAAGTTCATCAACACACACATTAGAGTTGCGTATGTGAATTCTACCTAAAGAATAACCTAACGCCTTGCGCTAATTAAGTTCAATTATTAGGAGCATTAAATTTTGGAAATAGGCTAATCAATGCAATTGTCATACATTGCGCATGACAATTCGGACAATGGTCAAACTCTACAAATGATTACAAGAGTGTATCACTACAAACCGTAATCATATCATGTTACTTGTATTTGGGGTTATCGCTCGATGAAAACCCTAAAATAGCTATGGACAAGGATGCAAGTTCAATTAATTGACTACTTAACTAACCAAACATCTAAGTCCTATCACAATACATCAATCATGTGATCATAAAAACAATAGAGATGTGCACGAAAATCAAGAGAGAAAACTAATACATAACACACGCACAAGTTGTAGAAATAGGACTACATCCTTAACCAATAATATTAAATTAGCTACTCAAAGCTATGGAGTTCATCACAAACATATTAATTGAATAAAAGAATATGAACATAAGCAAACCCTGGTAGAATAGCCGCTCTCCTCCAAAGATCCAAGTAGAATACCCTCCCCCTCCCCTCCCCCACCACCCCAAAAAAAAAAAGTTGTAGAAGACTTTTCCTTTTATAGCTTTTCTCCAACTAGGCCAAGTCTCCAAAGTCCAATAAAAAGATGTCCATCAAGCCCAATAAAAAGATGTCCATCAAGCCCATATGTGAGGAAGACCCATGTGAAAATATGTCCCAAAAATGGTCGCCGGAAAACTGGTATCACTGGACGGAAGTTGACCGGAAAACAGCTCAGTTGACGGCAAAGTCAAACCGGTGACCGGTCAAACCTAACAGTCAGTCGGGTCAACTCAGTCAAGGTCACTGAGTCAGGATCTGAATTATGTGAGTCAGGTACTGATTCATAAGCTAACTCAGCTGACTTAGTTACCAAACCCATCTTGCACTGCATGTTCATTCATGCACCATCTTGGCGCTTCATTCTTGCAACCCTTCAACAGCATATCCTGTCTTCCATCACTTCTACCCATTGCATTTCAATTTCTCCTCAAAACAACACCAAAACCATCACTGCAGTCTCTGCAATTATCCATCGTCTTAATCTCTGCTCTTGACTGCAACAGTCTTCATAACTTGCACTCCAAACTGCCCATCTGCAGCTGCACAACTTTAAAAAACTCCATGACTTGCAACTGCTTCAGTTCTCAGCACTGCCAAAGACATTGCATTCTTCCCTGTATTTCATGCATTCCAACACACACCTACAATCTCAGACCTGCGATACCAATAACCATCAACAGCACCAGCCTCAACTACTCTGCAGCTTCTCTTCAATGCCATCATCTTGCTCAATTTCCATCAACACTTCTCTGTAATTGACTTCTGTTCTCAGCTCTTTCATCCTTGAGATAAACTTCAACTTTAACCATTTGCAGCTTCAAATCCTCCACTGCACGTCTCCATTTCCATTGGCAGCAACACAGACTCAACCTTCTTCGCATTTCAGCTCAGGGCAACAGTACCACCAGACCAACAGTAATCTTAGTACCAGCATCAACTTCATGTTTCTATCTGTTGCAGCTCAATACCACCATAGTCATGTCACCTGGCCTAACATTCATCTAAGCTCACCACCAACTCCATTTCAGCTTTAATTCCACCTGCAGTTCAGCACAAAACCTATTTCATAATCTCCATTAGTAACTCCAGTTCATCTGCAACTTCATTCATTCTGCCACTTCAGTTCAGCATCAGTTACACAATTTGCAAACCATCCATTCCCTGTAATCTTCACCAACCTGCAGCTGTTACTCACCACCATCGGCTTCCCTGTAAGTCCCTAAACATACATCTATTTCAGGTAGCTCAATTAGCCCATGCCATATCTTCATAATTCAAGCCAATTTTGATTGTTCAGCTGCTCTTCTTCTTGTCAGTCTCTTGGAATTTTTCTCTATAGCACCAGCAGAAGCTACTAACAAATCACCACCAAATGCTTCTTCAACTCTACCTGATCCAACCCCTGCCATTTCAATCTCAGCTTCACAAGCACCAACAAAGTATCTATCTCAGTCTTGTCCACCACCAAACAACTCCCACCTAAAATTGCACAACAGCAACAGCTCCATTAGTTCTCCAGAACAATCACCACCAACAAACTGCAGCTCAATCCCATCTTAATCACCAGCAAGAATACCATCTGAATCTTTTCAACCCATTAAAACCAGCAATCTCAGCTGCTAGACTATCAACTCAATCATAGCACCATTCTGAGTCATCAACACCTCATACCACCAATCTTCTTCCATCTGAATCTCAGTTATTCATCCTCCATCTCTTTATTCACAGAATCAATTCGAACCCCAATTTGTACTTCAACCAGCTCTTGAATCTCTCTTCTCACAGATTGCAACCATGAATCAACTGCAGCTGCTGCCATCTTCAATTCTCCTTCTCTGAACTCCATGGCCATCAACTCAGCTCCATTATGATAATCTCGATCATCAATTTCTGCTCGATCTTCTTCTAAATCTTCTGTGAAATTCATACACACAACACCCATATCTTCATGGCAGCGACACCTTCTTCATCTCTGATACAAACCCAACACAGAGCTTCAATTTCTCCTTCATCCTGATTCAACCTCTCAAAACCCTTCACCAGTTTCTTATCTGGTAAATCACTTCCATCGATGACAGATCGAACCCTAACTTCCCATGAATATCAACAGCAACAAATACTCAAATGTTCATCCAAATCTGCATAATCTTCACTCAAATGTTCTTCTTTTTAATTTCATCGATCCCATTTCTCCATCGAGATCTCTTTTTGACAGCTGCCGTTTTCTCTCTGCTCTAATGTTGAGAAGATAATGATTGAGAAATAATCCCCACAGAATTCCAGGGTTTTGGTAATGAGTAAAAATGATATAGGCACCAACATTCAGATGAGGACCACGCATTGATATTTGGATTGTCAGTTTCAGCAAACTGACTGCCTAATCTGTTTCTTTGATCAACTGTCAGTTGCGGCGAACTGACAGCTCATTCTTTGCCTGCGACTTGATCTTTCTGCTCCTTTTCGCTCCAAATGAACGCTTTCTTCTTCTTTTGTTCCAAATGACTCCAAAGTACCTAAAACTCAAAACTAAACATAAGAGACGCAATTCACAAGGATAATAGCAAAGAAAGCATAAATACTAGATATAGAATTAGGTGTTTTAGACACCTATCACCGTTCCCCAATCATGGTCAAAAACTTGGAAGGAGAAGCAATAGACGCATATGGCTACATCAACCTCGAAATTAAGGTGGGAGACGCTCAAACACGTGGCAAATTTCACACTGTCAAATAACTCTCAAATTACGACATGATTCTGGGGAGCTCATGGGTACACGGCAACAAGGCGAACTTGGGAGTGTCCCCTCTTCCGATGTCGATACCCGAAAGAATTTCCAACAAACCATCCAACTTTGAAGATTACATGTTGCCATATCAACAACTTACCAATGTAACTCAATTATCTGGAGAAAGCCCGTTGGCGTTCATTCGCATATTCTGAACACAAGTAAGTCCAGTTAAACAACCCTTTCTACACAACCACTTCTCCTCTCGGCCAGGCATGGGGATTTGGTCCAGTTATCAACCCGGGCGTCATTAAGAGATGTGAATGGGACGCCGGGACTTTCAAGTACTTTGTCAAAAATTTGGAAGCTACCGCAGTCAAGGATGACGAGCCCAAAAATCAAGTGGTTTCACAATGCCCAAACCCGTTTCAAATTGGAGATATGATAGTCAAGACGACCTCGTTTCAAGTTGGAGATGTATCAGTGAAGATAGCCGCTCAACCTGATTCGCCTAAAGAAAAGGAAGACGAACCATATATGGTGGAAGATCTTATCTTGGGTTGTTATTGCAAACTCATCAATACCGACAAATTGGAAGGTGTGGCGATTCACTCGCGATGGCTCAAGCCCTTCAATACCTAAGACATTGTGCTACCTTCTCCTCCAGCATCCCCCTTTCAGTATTTCCTTCAGCAATTTCCCCTTTCGTGCAATGCTTGTAACTTCTCTAAAAATGATTGCACGGATTGCATTCATGATTAGAGTTCTCAATTTCAATTAAAGAACATCTTTCCTTAAAAAAAAAAAGTTTTCCTGAATCATCTTAAAGGAAAAATACCAAGTGAACCCAAACTCTCACAGAATCATTACCCGTCGATTGAAAACCAGAGAAATCAAACCCCCACAAAATATCTTATTAAAAAAAAAAAAAACTGAAGAAAAGAATAATGTAAGAAAGAAGATCATTAAGCAACGACACAGAAACTTTCCTTCAAGAATCTCTAGCCACGGATTTCACCTGATGTTTTTTCTCTATTTCTCTCATGATCTGTTATCCAGCTTGTGGCAGCTCACACTTCTACGCACCCAGGTGGCATGCCACAGAAGCCCTGGACAATTTGCAAGGGAAAATCTAATAAAAGGTTGGTCAAATCCTTAATTGTTGCTACTGTTTTCCCACGTTTTGAGTTACTGTTGCCAACGACATGCGAGGTGTTGCTATGAAAGTAGATAAACAAGAAGAAGATAACACGCCTATTAGCATTATTGTATTCTGGATCTCTTTACACTGGATTGTTATGGGGATGAAAGAACTGGTTAGGGTTCTTCCGGGGGATTTTATTCGTTCAATCAAAAATATGAAATTATCAAAGAAGGAATGTTACTCGGCGGGACATGGTGATTAAAGATTTTTCGTGGTTGTAGTAATGAGGTTCAAACTCTCGGACTTGTGAAGGATAATTTTTCTTTAGACTTAATAAATAATTATACAAAATATTAACAATTTGGGCGAGAGGTAACCAAGACACTAGATTCAACTACTACGCAAAATTATGATAAATGTTTCAAAACTCTATTCAATTCTTAAGCCCTCTTTTATCTTTAATTCTCTATCAATCATACAAATTCTCAAACATTATTTGTAAACCTTAAGCATAGATTATCAAGAGATTAAACCAAGCATAACCTATCAAACTGAATAACAAATAATTAAGACAATCATTCAAACAATTTAAAACTCCGCAAAAGCAGCGATTAGGTGAATTATATGATTAAATGAAATAGTTACCCATTTATGTTGCGTGAATAGCTTCCTCCATTGCCTTGGTTACGAGGGAATTAGCTCATCATAGTATAAATGCTCTCAAAATAATTATTTATTGCTCAAAAAGTTGTTTACAAATGATAAAAATGAGTAAAACAATTGAACAGAAAAATCGCAACAGAAATAACTGTTGCAAAGGCGCTGTTCAGCTGTTACAAAAAGAACGATAAATGTTAACTGCTGTTGTACGAAGAACTACGACCCACGCCTGTGCGTCTTAGACATTGTTGTTAAACGACTGCTTCTGCGAGTCCGTTCTTCGTGTTCTTCATCTTCATCAATGGCAGCAGCAGCAGCAGAGAGAAATCATGGTTCTCGATCTGCAGCGTTCCTTCTCTCCTCCCAACTCTCGACTCTAACTCTCTCCCTATGACTTGATAACCCTTCCAAACTCTTTTGCCTTGTATTTATAGTGTTTTAGTACCAAAATATCCGACCATTACTTGCGTATATTCTCCATTTAATCCGTCATTGCTCGCTTCCCTTAGTTAACGATAATTTCCAATTATAACTTTGTCACACGTAAACTTTGATCCTGCACGCTCTAGTAAGCCTTATACATGCCTCATAAGTCATCCAACTCCTCCAAAACACTTCCATGCACAACCAAAACACACACAACACCGTGTACAGGCCGTGTTCACTCCGTGTAGCTCTGTTTTGAGCTCGAGAATCAAATCGATATTTCCAGCCAATTCCGATCAAATTCGACACCCAAACTATCTTCCTTAGGCTAAATCACATCTTTCTACCAAAATTCAGCCATTGAATCGACCTACCACTATTTCATTTCTTCGATCGAAAATTCTCCTGTGTGTGAACATTTTTCCCGCCAATTTTGAGAATTTGAATTGTTGAAGAAGGTGCCCCTTATCCTGGACTGGGGTGCGAATAGCAGATGCCTTGGGGTGACCTGGGAGTGCCCCTTAGTAATTAGGTTACCCCTTATCCAAACTTGGGAGTCCGAATAACACGTGCCCTCCGGGTGCCAAAATCAACTTTTCGAGCCGAATTTTCTTAAAATATTTATTTCCAAAAAATACCTACAAATACATAAAATAACAAAATTAGTACAAAATCGAGTGCCAACAATATATAGTATTGAGATCAAATTAGACACAAAAATGTGTCTATCACATGACTTCAGTCGCACAAAACAAAAATATCTACAAGCTACGAAAAGATGGATGAAATCGCAAAATGGGAAAAAAGTTGTCAATGACAAAACACCTTGGTCAATGACGCCTCCATCAGAGATTTTTCAAGCACTTGCCCCTGCACCTTCTCCGACAGCAAACATTCCATCCAGAATCTATCTCAGCAGCAGCTTCAACATCCCATCCAGAAGTCGTTTCAGCTTCAACATCCCATCCAGAAGCCGTTTCAGCAGCAGCTTCAATATCCCATCCGGAATCCGTTTGGGCAGCAGTTCCAGCATATGTCCCCACAACTTCTCCAACGACTCCAACATATGCTTCCGCCGCCTCACCATCTGCCTCGACAGCATCCTCAGCGGTTGTTTCGATTTCCCCAACAGCAGTTTCAACATCCACTTCAGAAGCTGCTTCAGTCCCGCAAACCACAACCTCTTTAGAATGCTCCGGTTCGTCCACCTCAGAATCGAGGATTACGATACTATTGTGGACACGGTAGTTAAACAGACTATCGTCTAGAAGTTTCTTATACTTAGTCCTTCGTCGTTTCAATCGAGAGGCGAATCATTCAGCCCTGGCACTGGGTTGTGGAGAAGCTTCATCACGTTGACATTTCCCGACTTGCTGGGATGCTTCATCATGTCTCCACTTCTCCTCATGTGATAAAAACCTGGGTTCGTCGACTTCAAAAAATTTCTCTGAAGAGTCAGAAGTATGATCATCACCGGAAGATCCCATTGTGCACTACAAAAAAAAATCTACATTATGTATGCATCGGCAATTTACATGATGAAGAACACAAAATGGAAAACTATGAGAAAAGACACGAGATGATACCTGTGAAGAGGGTGGGTGCAATTCTATGATGACCTAATACGAAAGAAAGAATAATTGGCTCACCTGGACTGCTGATGGAAAGAAGCTTGCTTCTACAGAGATAAAGTCAATGATACGAAAATAAAAGGGTGGACAACGCCTTTTATATACTTTTTATTTTGAATTTTGAGTAAAAGAAAGTTTCTTCTTTCAGGTCATGCACAAAAGGAGGCAACCAGACCCGCAATCAATCTGATACTAAAATCAGATTGATTGGCTTGAGATTGATATCTCCGATAGGAAAGATAGAAAAAGCAATCACAAACGTCTTCGTCTCATCGTTTGTGATTCCGCAACATCTTGTTTAGCTACCATACGATTAAGATTTCTGTGAGGTGATTGATTAATCTAGGTTGTTCTTCGAGAATATAAGACCGAATTATCAATTGGTTCATGTTCACCTTGATTATTATCAAAAAATGGAGCAAAACCTTTAGGGTTTATCTGTGGGAGACAAATTGATCCTTTGATAGACTTGTCTGTGTGAGAAAAATTTGTTTATTGTCAAAGCCTGCGATTTTGGGTCGTAGTAACTCTTAGTTGTGGATGAGATCAGCTAAGGGAATCAAGTGTGCAGTATCCTGTTGGGATCAGAGGCGTATGAGGATAACTGTACCTTGGATCAGTGGGAGATTGATTGGGGTTCAACTATAGTCCAGTCCGAAGTTAGCTTGGAGTAGGCTAGTGTCTGTATCGTCTTAATACAGTGTGTGTTCAATCTGGACTAGGTCCCGGGGTTTTTCTGCATTTGCAGTTTCCTCATTAACAAAATTTCTGGTGTCTGTGTTATTTTAATTTCCGCATTATATTGTTTTATCTTTATAATTGAAATAATACAGGTTGTGTGTTAGATCATCAATTAGAATAATCCAACCTTTGGTTGTTGATTGTCATTGATTGATCCTTGGATATTGGTCTTTGGTACCATCCAAGTTATTCCTTGTGTTTGATTAAAGACTCGCTGATTTCTATTAGCTCGAGTAAATCAAAACAAGAGAGAGATATTAACTCCTCGATATACTTTAGTCTATATTGAGTCTGACTGTCTAGTTGATTCTCTAGCAAAGTATATTGGAGTTAGTCCATACATATTGCTAAGCGAAATATTGGGTGGTGTTGTTAGACCCCTGCTTTTTCAATTGGTATCAGAGCAGGCAAACACTGTTAAGACCTCAAAAGTCTGTGTTTGTAGCGATCTCACTCTATGGACAAGATTACTATCTCTGATAACGCAACACCAGTTCAGGGCCACTCACGTGAGTCTCAAAGGGTTGAAACTTCTGAGAAAAACTCAAAAAATTGTCCATTTACTGAATATGCTTTCGACTGGAAAAAATCTCTTAAGGAAGTTGGATGATCTTTCAGACGATAGTGATTCATAAGAAGGACAGAGTATTGATGAGGAAGTCTCTCAATATATCAAGTTGTTTGACCGTGCTTTGAAAGAAAAGAAGTCGACAACTTGCTTGAGAAAATACATGGGTCCTCTTTGTTGAGAGAACGGGAAGTTGAGAAAACTCGTTAAAGGTTATGATGGTGGATACAGACTTTTACAATCTACCGTTAAAGATCACAAAGAAGAAGTTTGCTCAAAAGGATCGAATGTGATAACCTTCTTCGAAATCTCTTCATGTTGAAAGAAAGACTTCCAGAAACTGAAGCAAGATGTGAATCTCAACAAAAATATTTTAACGACAAAGAACGCAGTCTTCTTGCCAAAGAAAAATCCTTGGAGACTAAACTTGCATCTGCCCTTAATAAAGTAAATTCACTAGAAGAGAGTTTGGAAAAATTCAAGTCAAGCTCCACAAAATTATCTTCTATGCTTGGAGCATGTAAAGAACATCGTGATACACGTGGTCTGGCCTATAAAGGAATAGACGCTCCAAAAACTGGTAAGATCAATTTTGTTAAAGCTTGTGATAATTCTTCATGTGAAAAACCCTTGGTAGTCTGCAATGATTCTAAAAAACAGGATTCTACTCCTTCTAAACCTGCTCGCAAGAGAACAGTTAAAAGTAATTCCTTTAACTGCTATTATTGTGGTAATAAAGGACATTCTGAGCAAAGATCTCGTTATCGGTTAAGGAATGAAAAACTTCATAACATTCTTGCATGGATGTCTAAGGAAGTTATTAAACCGGTTTCCCACGTCGTTGGAGTAAAAGGCATTTTGAACACTCGAAGAACGCACTGTGATAAGTTTCTTCTTGATTGCATGTTCAAAATGAAAAATGCCTACGATAATAGAAGAAAGAGTGGAAAAAGAATGACTGATTAGGTAAATCACCCTGCCAAAAGAAAAAGGCGTAGGAGAAGGAAAGAAAAGTTAATTTCCTCTTCACTCCCTGAAGGAAGCTACACATCCAAGACTTCTGCTCCAGGCTTCATTCATATCAATAATCGAGTCTCAGAACTAAAAATCAGCGTAAATAGATTCAAACGGGGCATCAAGAAAACATGGAAAACAGTTGATTCAGGTACTCATATCTCTTCTCTTGATAACACTTCTTTTGATATGACACGTAAGTTTCCTCTAAACACCCGTGAAAAGGAAAAAGAAGAAGAAGTGAATATTGATGAGCAAGATGCTCATCTTATTACACCATGACTGCTTTAGACTGCATCCCTCTTTTTATCTTAAAGAAGGATGCTCATGAGTCTCAAGGAAGTAGTCTTGAGAAAGCTGTCAAGGTTGTTTTGTGTTATTTTTCTTTTGTCAGAGGTATTTTTCTTCCTTGTTAAGAGTTCGTGTTCCAATTGTATGCCTCTCGGAATTTCAATCTCAAAAATTATTTTGTGCAATTGGGCTTCTACGGGTCTCAGGATTTGACCTAAAAGTAAACCCACACAGACTTCATGGTCTCTAGGGTTTAATTGGAATACCTTAAATACTGTGTTCCATAAGATGAAAAGATTCTACTGAATTCTTTTAGCGTGTGCACAATGGATAGAAGCAACAAGATTGATGAAGATGAGAAGGGCAAAACTAATGAGTTGATTCCAGTTTCCATAACATGCTTTCATGATGTTGATCAGGAAAACAAACTACCAGTTCAGATATCATCACAGATGGTAGGAAATCTTCTTCGAGACTTTGAAGTAGTTCGTGAACAACTCGGGATTGCAACAAGGAATCTTGATTTTCTGAAGAATGAACTAAAGAAGGCAACTGATGAACTCGTCCATGTTCGATCTCTAGTTGCTGACAAGGCTTAGCTTCCTTGGTTTCTTAAAACTGAGTTTTATTAGTTGCCTAGTATGTCTTCTTTTTGGCTTAGTTGGAAGAATAACTAGTGCTTGAATAACAATGATTGTGACTACACATAGCTATTATTTTTCATCTTCTTGTTCTTTTTTTTAGGTTTATTGATTTAAATTCTAAAAATATTTGGAGGATGATGTTTTTGCAGTATTAATCCGTATGATTTGTTATATTGCAATTTGTTATGGGATATGTATGTTTGCGTCTGTAAACTTGAAGGTCCCATATTCTGTCAAAAGTAAAGTCGTTTGTGATCGGTATTCACGTACTGGTAAAAGAATGAATAGAATTTTGACAAATAAAAAAGTTAATCCTATATTTTCAACTCTTTGATGGAAGATAGGTTAAAATCTTTTGTTTTCAAGGATTATGTCTATTAATATCGTTATGCAAATAGTTATGGAAGATAGAATGAATCCTTGAGTATTCCGCAGTATTGATCATCCCTGATCCATATTTTATGTATTACTGTGAGGCTCCGTAATGTGTCTTATGTTGAGCACGATACAACCAAGTTGATTAATTTTTTATTCGCTTTGTTGGTTGTTCCGTAAGGTACTTTATGTTGAGCATTTTTGAACTAAATTAATCATCATGTTTGGTTATTTAGTTATTGCTCCATAAGTCTTTTTATGTTGAGCATAACAAATGACAATTAAATTGATTACTTTTGTAATTAGATTGGTTGTGTATTCCAATTAGATTAATTATGGGTTCACTTGTAATTAATCTAGTTGAGTATCTTCATACTCCGTAAGATTCCCCTTATGTTGAGTATATGAACGACTAACCTATTCATTTTCTAATGGTTATGTTAGTCGTATGCTCCGTAAGTTCTCTTATGTCGAGTATAATCAATAAGTTGATCATTTTTTTTGTTTAAATTTGATTGAGTATTCCGATTAAATTAATCATGGGTTTACTTGTGATTAATTTGATTGAGTTTTTGGATATAGAAAATCATTTTCATGGTTTTTGGTGTCCAATAAAATCCTTCTTTTTCTTTTGAAATTAAGGTCGCTCTTGTTGTTCTTTCGGAAATGGCATCAAATGGGGGGAGAGTTCTTTTGAACTTGTGCTTAATGGTAATATCTTTAGGGGAGTGCGGCTGTGGAATATTAGAGGGGTTATCTTGTATCTTTAAACTCCTTGATGAATGCTATTAGGTTCGGCTATATGATTGCATCTAAATTAGATGGTATGTATTTTATTTTAGTCATGAAATGTCTCTTACGGAAATTTAATTATGATCCCGTTCTTGTACCTTTGCCAATTATATTGACAAAAAGGGGGAGAATTAATATGTAGTTCACACTACAAATACATATGGTTTTCAGATCATTGTGTAAGAGGGAGTGGTTTCCATGTGAGATGGAGTATTGACTACGGGGGAGTGATACATATCACCATAGTATTATTGTTGAAGTTGTGAGACAATTGAACTTTGACACTGTGTAATAATAGTATGACACTGTATAACAATGATCGATACCGATGCTTTCTCATTGTTATAGCTACGGATCTTCAACAACGGTGATACTAAACTTACAACCTTTGAGATCATTGGAGTACTTGGAAGTGACGAAGATTTCGAGGAATGTTGAAGATTAGACATGTGGAATAGGAGCTACTAAAGTTTCTTTATCTTTTTTTTATTCCATATGTATTGATAGTTTTGTCACTAAAATTGACAAAGAGGGAGATTGTTAGAGCATTGCTCGGTCTAACTCGCATGCGTTGTTATCTCAAGCATGTTTGTCAATGTTAATGATCAAAACTATAAGTCTTGATTTCTAGTCTATTATAGATAAGTCTCCGACTAGGATAGAAAGTGTAGTTGAGCTCAAGGACTTCATGGAGATTCATCATACAAGAAGAAGAACTACTCAAGGAACCGGTGGAACTTCTCGAAAAAAAGGTATGTGAAGACTTGAACTTATCTGTCACTCAAAAGTCTATCTACTCTATCTCCTACTCTTTGAGACAAGAAGTCGTATGCTATATATATACACTTGGATTATACACATTTGGTATTTCGAGACGAGTATACCTCGCATATCTATATCTCGAAATATGTGTTGGTAAGCTTGGCTTCAACCAAGTTCATCTTTACCTAGTGACGAAAGTCATGATATGTTTCGATCACTTTGAAAATTGCTTTGACGAGAAATGGTTTGTGAATAACAACTATATAACGTCCTCTAAGAATGTTTCAATGATTGAAATGAGAGTTTAGATTACATAACCAATGGTGGACATAAACATTATTGTGGAAACACATTTATGTATAAGTCTTATTCCTTGAACCAAAGTTTGCGAACTTTGTTGATCAAGAGAAACCAGAAGAATGGCTTGTAGCCAAGTCTGCGAACTCAGTCTGCGAACAGCCGAACTTCTCATCCCGAGAAATTCTACTGGAGTTGACGAACTAGCTGCGTCCGAGAACCCAGTCCGCGAACCGGCGGAAGGTCTTTGCCGAGATTTTCTGCTGGAGTTTATAAACTCTATCGGTTGCTTAAGTCTGCGAACCTAGTCTGCGAACTTGAAAACGGTTATATATCTGAAGATGATTTCTGAACTTAAACTTAAAAAGACTAAGGAATGTAGTTTGCAAACCGTGGCTATAAAAGTTCATGAACCGATTCGAGTGAATCAAATCATTTTTGATTCAATTGTGTCTTGTGTAGTACATAAGATTTCCTTGCAATTGAAAAACTCTCTAACTAGTTCATTTGAAGTCATTTGAACTAGTTATGGTGAAGAAGAACATGATTGATATGAAATGCTCATATGGCTAACCTTTTGGTTAACTTATTGCACCAACAAGTGCAAACGTTTGGGTACGGTTAACAAACCTAGAAGTGTGCATTGTCAAGTGTGTGTAACAAGCTAAGTTTTCGATCTAACGGTTGAGAAATATTAGCTTGAATCTAAATCAGATTTTCATCTAACGGTGGATATTGTTTTCTTTGTGACCAAGGTAAAACCCTGATTTGTAAGACTATATAAAGGAGACATCTAGTATTATGCAAAACTAATCCCCATACCTTACGTGTGATACTATTTTGCATACTAGAGTCGATTCTCCTTTAACCTCTGGTTTTCTTTCCTAAAACCGGGTTAACGACTTAAAGACTTCATTGGGATTGTGAAGCCAGACCGATACTACTTTTATCGTAGTTGTGTGATCTGATCTTGCATCTTCTATCGTACGAGTAAAATCAGATTGATTGGCTTGAGATTGATATCTCCGATAGGAAAGATATAAAAAGCAATCACAAACGTCTTCGTCTCATCGTTTGTGATTCCGCAACATCTTGTTTAGCTACCATACGATTAAGATTTCTGTGAGGTGATTGATTAATCTAGGTTGTTCTTCGAGAATATAAGACCGAATTATCAATTGGTTCATGTTCACCTTGATTATTATCAAAAAACGGAGCAAAACCTTTAGGGTTTATCTGTGGGAGACAAATTGATCCTTTGATAGACTTGTCTGTGTGAGAAAAATTTGTTTATTGTCAAAGCCTGCGATTTTGGGTCGTAGTAACTCTTAGTTGTGGATGAGATCAGCTAAGGGAATCAAGTGTGCAGTATCCTGTTGGGATCAGAGGCGTATGAGGATAACTGTACCTTGGATCAGTGGGAGATTGATTGGGGTTCAACTATAGTCCAGTCCGAAGTTAGCTTGGAGTAGGCTAGTCTCTGTATCGTCTTAATACAGTGTGTGTTCAATCTGGACTAGGTCCCGGGGTTTTTCTGCATTTGCAGTTTCCTCATTAACAAAATTTCTGGTGTCTGTGTTATTTTAATTTCCGCATTATATTGTTTTATCTTTATAATTGAAATAATACAGGTTGTGTGTTAGATCATCAATTAGAATAATCCAACCTTTGGTTGTTGATTGTCATTGATTGATCCTTGGATATTGGTCTTTGGTACCATCCAAGTTATTCCTTGTGTTTGATTAAAGACTCGCTGATTTCTATTAGCTCGAGTAAATCAAAACAAGAGAGAGATATTAACTCCTCGATATACTTTAGTCTATATTGAGTCTGACTGTCTAGTTGATTCTCTAGCAAAGTATATTGGAGTTAGTCCATACAGATTGCTAAGCGAAATATTGGGTGGTGTTGTTAGACCCCCGATTTTTCAATGCCAAACATGCCACTTCGTGGAAACATGCCATAAATAACGCGCTATGTGCTAACCTACCTCCTGTTCGTGGCCAACGCCATAAAAAGCTTAAGATTAGGGTTTTCTGGTCAAAAGCACGCACATGCATTAACCAAAGCCCTAATTTCCAGTCGTGGCACAAATTATGCCACTTCGACCCCACAACGTGCCATGAGCCGTGTGGGACCTAGGAAGCCCTAGGGTTGGCGCCATATCATAGCTACCCACGACAATCCCTACTCCTGTGGTCGTTTCCACACTATGGCATTGCCATAACTCCTTTGGCATAGCTATAGCGCCATTTGCACAAAAGTATCGCCATGCCGCGGCCGCATGCCGCATGCACTAATTAGGTTTTCGACATGCCAAACTCTAACTTGGGTAAAGTTGCTACGCCAACCAAATCCAAATAACGTTTCCCAGAGTATTGGTATTGATGTGGCCACATGGACAATGTTTCCACGCCACATGTGTGTCCAACAACATGCCGCCAAACCCTAGCATTAGCCATGCCTCCAAACCCTAACCTTGGCCACGACGCCAAACCCTAGCCTTGACCATGCCGCCAAGCCCTTATTTTGGCCATGAAGCCAAATTTTAGCCTTATCCATGCTACAACGCCACAGGCGTGGCCATGCCACAACGCCACTGACATGCCGCTATGCCACGGCTAAGCCACTGGCATGCCTCTATGCCATGGATCCACCAGGCGCCACTATGCCAATGGCGCCACTCCGCTATACAACAAGATGCGTCCATAATCAATGGCTATCCTTCATCATGAAATGCAATCTCAGCCATTCAAGTTCGCCACCGAACTGACAGACTTGTGGCAAGTTTCAGGCGACCAGCTGCCTAAATCTAGTGGCCTTGGCTACGCCAGGTGCCACTTGCTCCACCGTGCCACTGGCATGCACGAGCCATGCCAGCCATGCCACATTACCACCAGCGTATACCAAAACTCCACCGCGCCTTTATCAGGCGCCAACACAAGGTAGCCATAATCAACGGCTACCCTCCTTCATGAGATGCAATCTCAGTCATCGAAGTTCGCCACCGAACTGACAAACCTGTGGCAAGTTTTAGGCATCCAAAACGAGCCTAATAGCATTACATGCTATTTTCCTGCGGAAAGTCCCTTGACTTTGGCTTGCCACACCTAGCGAAGTGATACATGTTTTCCACGAAAACACTCGAGACATCAAACATGTCACAAACTGGGGGATGCTCATCAGGGTATTGGTTTGGCGGTTTACAGCGTGAGGCGTGCAATGCGCCCGTTACAAGAAAGTGTCATGACGTGGAACAATTAGTGGTGGCGAAAAGTAACAGTGTAAACGAATTTATTTCCTTCATCATGGAAGCATAATGTCTGACGGTTACACGAATTCACTTCCTTCATCATGGAAGCATAACGTCTGGCGGTTACACTTTACTCTTTTCTTCCACCACTCAATCGTTTCCACTTCCTACGAGACCAGGTTACGTTTCAATATGACTTGTATAAATAGGCTTCACCTATTTTCACCAAAAGAAAAGTTTTGGTCGGCAAAAATACAGTATCTAAAAATCACCTGATAGCTTTCCATTCTGCTATCCAGTTCTACTTTCAGATACAAGTCATAAACAACCACACCTTCAGAATCAACGATTCTGGTCTCAACACTCTCTTCGCTTCCCTCCCTAAGACCAACCCTTCTTCTTCACTTTGTAACCGAAGCAAGCCTGAAACGACCATTTATTGGTTTAGGCCAGGATTGTACAGACTGATCTCTCGAATCAAAAGTACTCCCGTGCAGTGCATTGTTTTGGGGGTTTAGATTCGTTTCTCATTCACACACCCAAATTTACCAAAACCAGTAGAAACAGTTTTCAACCACAAACAGTTCCAAAAAAAACTGAATGGTTTTTGGGAAGCGTTAGAAGTAAGAACCCTTTTTCCCATCATTTATTTATATTATTACAAATTTTGAAATTGCAAATGTACTAACCCAATAGTGTTATTATTTTCAATATCTGTGGTATACTTACTTTCGTATTTGTGAACCTTATCTTCACAATTGCATCGTCGTTTTTCCAGTCATACAAAAGTACAATGTCGATAATTAGACAAACGGTCAGATTGAAGATGGTCAATATGTTGTTGTTGTTCAGAAGATTCAAAAGTTATATAAAACAAGTAATAACATTGTTATCATGTCATATCAATCAATCCATGTTTTGAAGATGTGGAAGCCCATAATGAACACGATATTGCTTAATAGTTCTTAAGGCATAATTTCCATGAACTATCATTGTACACGGTTTAGGTACCCTGGACCATTGTGTATATTCTTCTATGTAATTTCAAGACAAACTTCTCACATACTTACATGAACTCCTAACAAGAGTTTCATCTAAACAGAGAAAGTGTTTGCTAGAATCGCAAGTTATCTTAGCTTGCACTCTAAATAACCCTAGTCTTGAAAGTCCATAAATAGAGAGACTCAGAAAACTGGAACTTTCAATTCCCGATACTTTGCGTCCTAATTGTTTTTTAGAGTCGTCCTTTATGAACCTAGTAGGTTGTCTGGATACACATCCATAAGTTGCTTTTTTACTTCTGGAAGCAAAAAAGTCAGAAGTTAATTTGGATGCACAATTTCAGAATTACTTCCAGAAGCAAAAAAGTTAACTTTTTGTGAAGCAAAAACATTTTGCTTCTGACTTCTACTTCTGATATCCAAACAGACTATAGGTTTCCTCTGAGAAACATAATTAGGTTTACGACCTAAAGACTTCACTTAGGGATTCGTGAAGCCAGGGTCTGACTATCTTTACCTTGATAGTTCGTGTATCCTGATTTTTTTCTTTCTGTTGTTTGAGAGTGAAAACGGTTTCTGCTGATTTCGGTAATTTCGGGTGTGTGGGTGAGAAACGAGTCTAAACCCTAAATAATGTATTGCAAGGGATTACTTTATATCCGAGAGATCAATCTGTACAAATCCGGCCTAAACCAAGAAATGGCCGTTCCAGACTTGCTTCGGTTACAAAGAGGAGGAGAAGGGTTGGTTTTGGGGAGGGAAGCGAAGAGAGTGTTGAGACCAGAATAATTGATTCTGTAAGAGAAGTTGTTTTGTGTCTTGTATCAGAAAGTGGGAAGCTAACATATGGGAAAGCTAGCAAACGTTTTTTGAGTGTTGTATGATCCTGACCAGAACTTGTTGTTCGGTGGAAATAGGTAATGCCTATTTATACAAGTCGAAGTGAAAAGTACTCTGGTCTCATTAAGAAATGGAAAACGGGTGAGTAAATGGGAGGAGGTGGTAACCGATAACGCTTGAAATTGATGTTCCATAAAAGAAAGCGTTTCACCATTACTCCCTATATTTACTAACCGCCTCATCCTTATGACACTTTCTTATAATGAGCGTAGTGTACGCCGCACGCTGTAAACCGCCAAACCAATACCCAATGAGTGATGAGTGCCAAATATTGTATATATTTATCCCTTTTTGTTGGCATTTTAACTCATCTTTTATGCGTTAATTCTACATTTTATCCCATATTCTGTATTTTCATTGTTTTCAAGAATAAATATTTTTATTAATTAATTTTGCATTTTTAGGTAATAAATAAAGTTCGGATGAGTCGCGGAGCGAAAAGAGCAGAAAAGTAGTGAAAAGCCGGGAGAAATTACGCAAGGAAGCCGCGAAGAATGGTGCGCACAACCTCATTTTCTACACACAAAAGCGCCTCCGTTCTCAGCCGTCAGATCAGTTCCCAGACGCATCCGATGGTCGCTCCTTCATAGAGCATCAAAATCTGAAGTCTCTGCCAAGCACCACAGCGCCGAAATTCCAAGCCTTCAGATTAGATGGTAGTTGAATCCAACGGTCGCTCCCTTGCTGTGCATCGAAGTTTGATATCTCCGCCTTACACTACAGTACCTAACTCCATCAAGTACCGTTCATTTTGTTGTATCATATAATCTGACGGTCGCTCCTCGCTTGCCTCCGAATCACCATCCGATCTACCTACCATCTTCGCATCTCGCAGCTCAGAGTCACAGAACATCAAGACTCGATGAAGCCGCCTCACACCCTAGCAACCGAACCTATACCACCTACCCAAACAACCCCCTTCTCCCAAACAGTCGAGCCATCACCTACGCCATTACCCTGCTGCAGAACCACCTTCTTCACCTGCCGCACCACCATCATCACCACCTCTCCCTGACGCCCCCAAATCACTCCACTAATTTCTCCCCAACTCTATTCTACCTAAACCCATCACGTACCATCTCTTTAATCATCATTTACAACCTCAATTTCTCATCTCTCTGCCTGAAACCCTAGGTGAGAAATTGGTGATATATATGATGATTAAAGCATCAATTGGAGCTGGAGAGGAACGAGAAGAAGCAGGAGAAGATTGGGTCGACGAGATGGAGCGAGTATCTCATCAACAGTAGGTAAATCAATTTTTCACCAAACCCTAGTTCTACTGACTTTGGGGAAAAATTGGGGAAAACCAAAATTATGTGTATTGGGTATAAATGGGTGTTGGGTGAAGTGTGTAGAAGACACTATTTACCTCTCTGGACTAGCCAGTAGAGAATTGGAGACAAATTTTTATGAACTTAAAATTTCAGTGCTTGTCAGTTACAGTTGAGAATTTGCTTATGTTTTGAGTTATCTGATATGTTGCTAAATGTGTATGAATTATCTCATATGATGTATGTATGTTGCCACTACATGGTTAGCATGAGCTAATCAGCTTCAGGCCAAGGCTCAGTGAAGCCTTGTGCACTGTCAAGAGTAATTGAGCTAGGATAGTTACTTCCTGTTGCTATGTTTTGAATGTGTAAATGAGAGAGGCCAATGCTCATAGAGCCTGTGATTGGCTGTACTGTCAAAAGACAGCCAATGCTAGGGGTAGACTAGTGAGCAAGTTGGTGTTCTTCCATTTCTAGTTGTATGCTTAGGAATGAACATAACCTAGACCATGTCACTTGATTAGGACACAAGGTGGATCATATGCCTTGGCTTACCCACCAATTCCCTCTCTGTAACTTTTATTTTTCAGTCCTGTGTGCTTGTATTTCAGTTACTTTTCTTGCTTTTTATTTTCTTGCACCTTGTAGCTTTTGTGCACTGAAGTCAGTGCATAATCCTCACCCTGCCCTTGGCTGCCAAGCCTTGGTTATTTGCTGCTTTTCTTGGCTGTTTCTTTGCTGCTTTACCTTCCAAGCCTTGGTTCCTTGTCTGTTATCTTTCCCTGCTGTGGTTCTTAGCCTGTTTCTCTATTGCTTTACCTTGCATTCTTGTCTGTTTGCCTGAAACCTTGCCTGCCCTTAGCTCACTACACACCTTAGCTAGGAAAACTTCTCATATGCTCCTCTCCCTGTGGACAAACCCCTACTCACCCTTTTATTACAAATCTTGACCTTGTATACTTGCAAGTGTATTGTGTGCTTCTTAATCATCACACCAAGTGTATTGTGACGCATCCGATGGTCGCTCCTTCATAGAGCATCAAAATCTGAAGTCTCTGCCAAGCACCACAGCGCCGAAATTCCAAGCCTTCAGATTAGATGGTAGTTGAATCCAACGGTCGCTCCCTTGCTGTGCATCGAAGTTTGATATCTCCGCCTTACACTACAGTACCTAACTCCATCAAGTACCGTTCATTTTGTTGTATCATATAATCTGACGGTCGCTCCTCGCTTGCCTCCGAATCACCATCCGATCTACCTACCATCTTCGCATCTCGCAGCTCAGAGTCACAGAACATCAAGACTCGATGAAGCCGCCTCACACCCTAGCAACCGAACCTATACCACCTACCCAAACAACCCCCTTCTCCCAAACAGTCGAGCCATCACCTACACCACCCCCCTCTGCAGAACCATCTCCCTGCAACCATGTCCTGCCACCGCCTTCTTCACCTGCCGCACCACCATCATCACCACCTCTCCCTGACGCCCCCAAATCACTCCACTAATTTCTCCCCAACTCTATTCTACCTAAACCCATCACGTACCATCTCTTTAATCATCATTTACAACCTCAATTTCTCATCTCTCTGCCTGAAACCCTAGGTGAGAAATTGGTGATATATATGATGATTAAAGCATCAATTGGAGCTGGAGAGGAACGAGAAGAAGCAGGAGAAGATTGGGTCGACGAGATGGAGCGAGTATCTCATCAACAGTAGGTAAATCAATTTTTCACCAAACCCTAGTTCTACTGACTTTGGGGAAAAATTGGGGAAAACCAAAATTATGTGTATTGGGTATAAAGGGGTGTTGGGTGAAGTGTGTAGAAGACACTATATACCTCTCTGGACTAGCCAGTAGAGAATTGAGCTAAATTTTTATGAATTTCAATTTCAGTGCTTATCTGTTGACAGTTGAAATTTGCTTATGTTTGTAGTTGTCTGATATGTTGCAAATTGTGTCTAAATTATATCTTATGATGAATGTATGTTGCTACTACATGGTTAGCATGAGCTAATCAGCCTCAGGCCAAGGCTCAGTGAAGCCTTGTGCACTGTCAAGTGTAAATGAGCTAGGATAGTTACTTCCTGTTGCTATGTTTTGATTGTGTAAATGAGAGATGCCAATGCTCATAGAGCCTGTGATTGGCTGTACTGTCAAAAGACAGCCAATGCTAGGGGTAGACTAGTGAGCAAGTTGGTGTTCTTCCATTTCTAGTTGTATGCTTAGGAATGAACATAACCTAGAAACATGTCACTTGATTAGGACACAAGGTGGATCATAAGCCTTGGCTTACCCACCAATTCCCTCTTAGTAATTTACATTTTCAGTTCTAAGTTTGCTTCCTGATCAGTCATTTTCTTCAGTTACTTTTCTTGCCTTTCATTTTCTTGCACTTTGTAGCTACTGTGCACTGAAGTCAGTGCACTGAACTCACCCTGCCCTTGGCTGCCAAGCCTTGGTTATTTGCTGCTTTTCTTGGCTGTTTCTTTGCTGCTTTATCTTCCAAGCCTTGGTTATTGTCTGTTTTTCTTTACTTACCTTGCATTCTTGTCTGTATGCCATTTACCTTGCCTGCCCTTAGCTCACTACACACTTTAGCTAGGAAAACTTCTTATATGCTCCTCTCCCTGTGGACAAACCCCTACTCCCCCTTTTATTACAAATCTTGACCTTGTATACTTGCAAGTGTTTTGTGTGCTTCCCATTTTCACACCAACAAGTACTTTGAGTCTTTAGTACGCAAGTATGGCATAACTCACAAGGTTGCTACTCCGTACCACCCTCAGTCCAGTGGACAAGTAGAAGTTTCTAATAGGGAAATTAAGCACATTCTCGAGAAGACAGTTAACCCGTCCAGGAAAGATTGGTCATTGAGATTGAATGATGCTTTGTGGGCCTATAGAACAGCTTATAAGACACCAATTGGCATGTCCCCCTATCGTCTAGTGTATGGAAAGCCGTGCCATCTACCTGTGGAATTAGAACATCGTGCCTACTGGGAAATCAAAGAGCTGAACTTCTCTCTGGACGAAGCTGGAATTCAAAGGAAACTTCAACTCAACGAGTTGGAAGAATTGAGAAATGAGGCTTATGACAGTGCCAAGCTGTACAAGCAAAAGATGAAGATATTTCATGATAAGCGTATTCTGCGCAAATCCTTCACTCCTGGTCAGAAAGTCTTGCTGTATGACTCCCGATTACATCTTTTTCCAGGAAAACTGCGTTCTAGATGGAAGGGTCCGTACCTAGTACGCACAGTTTTTCCTCATGGAGCTGTAGAGCTAGAGGATGTCTCCAACAAGAACGTTTTCAAAGTCAACGGGCAGAGATTAAAGCCATTCCTTGAGCCATTTCCACCCGACATTGAAACAACCGACCTGGAGGACCCAGTCTATGTGGACTAAACTGGTCCACTCTTTCCCTAAATAACCAAACAGTTTTCCAAATGTTTCCCTAAAAACCAAAATTTTTCGTTTTCCCATCAAAACCAAATTTTTTCCAAAAAGTCCAATCCCATTAAAAACCAAATTTTATTGTAGATAATGTGTTAGTTAAATTTCCTTTTGTATATATTTTGTGCTCATCCATTGTGACTGCTAATATGATGGATTTTTGCCTTGGAATAACGGAGTTTTAATCGAGCTTCCGCCGTACAATCGGGTATTCTCTCTCCTTTTACTCTACTCAGCATGTTCCTCTTCATATATTGTTTTATAATTCTTTCCATATTTTGAAACATTGAGGACAATGTTTAGTTTAGGTTTGGGGGTATAGAGTAGATACCATGATAATTTGCCATAATTGAAAACGAACTCCTTCTTCTTTTGAAAAAATCGAAAAAATTCAAAAAAATTAAAAAAATGAAAAATCATAAAAAATGGAGCTCATTTGCCTTGAAATGTTGACTCTTGTGCAAATATGTAATTATTAGGAGTCTTAGTCTAGATATTTAGGCACCCTGATTCTAGCACAATTCACATAGTGATAAGAAATTTGCACGCGCACGATCTACCAATACATGTATGGCCTCGATCTTCAAGGTGTTTGATAGGAAGTTACGATTGCCAATCACTTTAGAATACTGAACGAAACTTGACTAGCTTGTTCTTTGGTTGGTTGGGATAGAAGGTGGAGGTTACATTAAGAAAGACAACCATCGAATTTAACTGGGTGCATCAAAAAGGGCTACCTCTTGCAAAGTGTCATGTAATCTTTTGTTTCCTTTTGTATATGTATCAAAAGTGTTTCTTTGTTCAAAAAAAAAAAAAATTCAAGTATTTATCAATTCCATTCTCTCTTGTTCCAAAAATAAAAGAGAGTAGTCAATGTAAATAAGAGTCATGTAAAGAGTCATTTTGTTGTTTCATTGTAATAAGCAAGGAGGGTGTATGCCATTGATGTACAACGCGAGTAATTGTGAAATACCTCCAACTCATTCACAATTCTCGTAAAGTCCGGACAGCTAGCTAGATTTCGACCTTAGTTCTTAGCCTGAGAAACTATCTCTTGGTGATTAGTAGTCATAACTTCAGATCTTTCTTTACACATGTGTAGATACACTTTACACTCTTATCACATGTCTTTTTTTTGTTATCAGTGCTAGGATTGTGCCTTCGATAGCTAGATTGACATCTCCATTTTGCTGTGAGCTTAAACTGACTTGCACATGTCACATTTGATGGAATCTGAGCTTATATTTTGACCTAGAACTTTGTAGGTACGTTCTAAGAAAACCTTCACGAGACTTCAACTCGTCCACTAGGGACACTTAGTGGTTTAAAAGGCTTAGTGCATACGCTAAATGCATTCGAGAGACCAGCGACAGTGGTATAGTTAGGATTTCCTTAGTTTTGTTTTACTTGAGGACAAGTAAAATTCAGGTTTGGGGGTATTTGATGAGTGCCAAATATTGTATATATTTTACCCCTTTTTGTTGGCATTTAACTCATCTTGTATGCATTAATTCTACATATTATCCCATATTCTGTATTTTCATTGTTTTCAAGAATAAATATTTTTATTAATTAATTTTGCATTTTTAGGTAATAAATAAAGTTCGGATGAGTCGCGGAGCGAAAACAGCAGAAAAGTAGTGAAAAGCCGGGAGAAATTACGCAAGGAAACCGCGAAGAATGGTGCGCACAACCTCATTTTCTACACACAAAAGCGCCTCCGTTCTCAGCCATCATATCAGTTCTCAGAAGCATCCGACGGTCGCTCCTGCATAGAGCATCAAAATCTGAAGTCTCTGCCAAGCACCACAGCGCCGAAATTCCAAGCCTTCAGATTAGATGGTAGTTGAATCCAACGGTCGCTCCCTTGCTGTGCATCGAAGTTTGATATCTCCGCCTTACACTACAGTACCTAACTCCATCAAGTACCGTTCATTTTGTTGTATCATATAATCTGACGGTCGCTCCTCGCTTGCCTCCGAATCACCATCCGATCTACCTACCATCTTCGCATCTCGCAGCTCAGAGTCACAGAACATCAAGACTCGATGAAGCCGCCTCACACCCTAGCAACCGAACCTATACCACCTACCCAAACAACCCCCTTCTCCCAAACAGTCGAGCCATCACCTACGCCATTACCCTGCTGCAGAACCACCTTCTTCACCTGCCGCACCACCATCATCACCACCTCTCCCTGACGCCCCCAAATCACTCCACTAATTTCTCCCCAACTCTATTCTACCTAAACCCATCACGTACCATCTCTTTAATCATCATTTACAACCTCAATTTCTCATCTCTCTGCCTGAAACCCTAGGTGAGAAATTGGTGATATATATGATGATTAAAGCATCAATTGGAGCTGGAGAGGAACGAGAAGAAGCAGGAGAAGATTGGGTCGACGAGATGGAGCGAGTATCTCATCAACAGTAGGTAAATCAATTTTTCACCAAACCCTAGTTCTACTGACTTTGGGGAAAAATTGGGGAAAACCAAAATTATGTGTATTGGGTATAAATGGGTGTTGGGTGAAGTGTGTAGAAGACACTGTATACCTCTCTGGACTAGCCAGTAGAGAATTTGCTACAATTTTTATGAACTTCAAATTTTAGTTGCTTATCAGTGACAGTTGAAAATTGCTTCTGTTTGTAGTTATCTGATATGTTGCAATTTGTGTTTAATTTATATCATATGATGAATGTGAATGTTTTATACATGGTTAGCATGAGCTAATCAGCTTCAGGCCAAGGCTCAGTGAAGCCTTGTGCACTGTCAAGTGTAAATGAGCTAGGATAGTCCTTCCTTGTATGTTTTGATTGTGCAAATGTGAGATGCCAATGCTCATAGAGCCTGTGATTGGTTGTACTGTCAAAAGACAGCCAATGCTAGGGGTAGACTAGTGAGCAAGTTGGTGTTCTTCCATTTCTAGTTGTATGCTTAGGAATGAACATAACCTAGACCATGTCACTTGATTAGGATACAAGGTGGATCATATGCTTTGGCTTACCCACCACTTCTCTTTCAGTCAATTATAATTTCAAGTCCTGTGTGTTTGCAATTTCAGTTTTATTTTCTTGCTTTTTATTTTCTTGCACCTTGTAGCTACTGTGCACTGAAGTCAGTGCACAATCCTGCCTCTTGCCCTTGGCTGCCAAGCCTTGGTTGTTTGTTGCTTTTCTTAACTGCTTCTTTATTGCTTTACCCTGCATTTTTTGGTTCTTAGCTTATCTTTCCAAGCTGTGGTTCTTAGCCTGTTTCTCTATTGCTTTACCTTGTGTTCTTGTTTGTATGCCTGAAACCTTGTTTGCCTTTAGCTCACTGCCATAGTGCATTGCCACTCTTATTAGCCTAGGAAAACTTCTCATATGCTCCTCTCCCTGTGGACAAACCCTTACTCACCCTTTTATTACAAATCTTGACCTTGTATACTTGCAAGTGTTTTGTGTGCATTTGATAATCACACCAATGAGCATCTCCCAGTTTGTGACATGTGTTGATGTCTCGAGTGTTTTCGTGGAAAACATGTAGCATGTTGTTGTTGTTGTCTGGCAAGTTGAGCTTGGGAGACTTGCTGGCTTGGTGGTGACCTTAAGCGGTCGAGATTTTGCATCTTAAGAGGAAGGTAGTCGTTGATTATTGCAACCTTTTGTTTGGTAGCCAGTGGCATGAAAGTATGATCAGTATGGCTTTAAATGGCCCAGTTTAGGCGCGGCCAAAAGTTAGGGTTTTGGCTTTGTTTAGGCACGACCAAACTAGGGCCAAAGGTTGTTATGGGTTAGCTGGTAGCCTTGGACGGCTAAGATCTACATCTTAGATGAAAAAGTGGTCGTTGATTGATGCAGGCCTTCGTTTTGGTAGCCGCATAGGGAAGGCTGGCATGGTATGGCGCGGCAAGGTGGTTGGCATGCCATTGGCACATGTGGCATGGCATGCCTTGGCGAGGTTTGGCGTGGCCAAAACTAGGGTTTTGGGCCAAAGGTTACCATGCGTTTTTTGGCGACCTTGGACGGCTAGGATTTGCATCTAGGATGGAAGGGTAGTCGTTGATCATCGCACGCCTTCGTTTTGTTAGCCGCATGGGGAAGGTCGGCATGGTATGGCGCTGCAAGGTGGTTGGCATGCCATTGGCACATGTGGCATGGCATGCCTTGGCGCGGTTTGGCATGGCCAAAACTAGGGTTTTGGGCCAAAGGTTACCATGCGTTGTTTGGAAACCTTGGACGGCTAGGATTTGCATCTAGGATGGAAGGGTGGTCGTTGATCGTCGCACGCTTTCGTTTTAGTAGTCGCATAGGGAAGGCCGGCATGGTATGGCACGACAAGGTGGTTGGCATGCCATTGGCATGCCTTGGCGCGGTTTGGCGTGGCCAAAACTAGAGTTTTGGGCCAAAGGTTACCATGCGTTGTTTGCTACCTTGTACGTCTAGGATTTGCATCTAGGAAGGAAGGGTGGCCTTTGATCGTCGCACGCCTTCGTTTTGGTAGCCGCATAGGGAAGGACGGCATGGTATGGCGCGGCAAGGTGGTTGGCATGCTATTGGCAAATGTGGCATGGCATGCCTTGGCGCGGTTTGGCGTGGCAAAAACTAGGGTTTTGGGCCAAAGGTTACCATGCGTCGTTTGGTGACCTTGGACGGCTAGGATTTGCATTTAGGATGGAAGGTTGGTCGTTGATCATCACACGCCTTCGGTTCGGTAGCCGCATAGGGAAGGCCGGCATGGTGGGGCCAAGGCCAATGACGCGGATGGCTTGACATAGTGGGGCCAAGGGTTTGGCACGGACGGCTTGGTATGGTGGGGCCAAGGCAAGGTGCGGTTGGCTTGGCATGGTGGGGACAAGGGTTTGGCATTCCATTGGCGCATGGTGCGGCTAGCATGGTTGGGGCCAAGGCAAGGAGCGGTTGGCTTGGCATGGTGGGGCCAAGTTTTTGGCATGCCATTGACGCATGGTGCGGCTAGCATGGTTGGGGCCAAGGCAAGGTGCGGTTGGATTGGCATGGTGGGGCCAAGGGTTTGGCATGCCATTGGCGCATGGTGCGGCTAGCATGGTTGGCATGCCTTGGCGCAGTAGACGTGGCTGGCATGGTTTGCCATTGGCACAGTAGTGCGGCTGACATGGTTGGCATGCCTTGGCGCGGAGATGTGGCTGGCATGGTTCGCCATTGGCACAGTGGTGCGGCTGGCATGGTTGGCATGCCTTGGCGCGTAGATGTGGCTGGCATGGTTTTCCATTGGCATAGTGGTGCGGCTGGCATGGTTGGCATGCCTTGGCGCGGTAGCATGAGAATTAGGGTTTGATATAGCTGACGTTGGTCAATGTTAAGGGTTCTGCCGTAGAACATGATACATAAAAAAAGGTACCCTGGTAATTCTTACATAGGCATGCTGATCGATTCAATAGATGTGCTAATGGTCATAGTGACGTCATGTCAGATGTGCGGTTTTACGATTTTAACCCTAAGCTAAAAACCACCATCAACATCTGTTATTGAGGTTTCATCTAAAACTCTTCTTTATTGATCGGTTTAAGGTTATTCTTGAGAGGTTATTAATAATCCAGGCTTCCCAGCTAACTGAGTGTAAGTGTTCCAAATTTACGAGGTTTTCTAGCTTTATATATTGCAAACAGATTTCCAAGCCTTGATTTGTTCGATATAAAAGGAAAAAAAATAGGCTTATCTGTTAGAGGTAGATTGGTATCAAAAGTCTTCACTTAGGTTGAAATAACTCTTAGGCTGTAAAGGACGTCATCTAAGGGAATCAGTTGTGTATAGCCGCACGAGGTTCAAGAGACGTAAGGAGTACGACCACAATTTAATTACTTGCACGGTGAATTCAATCTCAACTACAAGTCTGCTGTATGATAATAAGCTTGTGTTTATAGTGCTTAATACAGTTTGGTGTTCAAATATGGACGAGGTTCCATTGTTTTTCTGCAGGTGCAGTTTTCTCGTTAACAAAACATCTGGTGTTTTGTGTTTTTATTTTCCCGCATTATATTGTTTAACTTTATAATATGATTAGCATAAGTAGTACCTAATCAATCTTAGCAGATAAGTCCATACTAATTGCTATTATGACACTAGTTCTTGTAGAATTCATATCCTCTTTATTTGGATACAACTAGATTGATATTGGGTATTTATTTTTGAGATCGTCCAAGTACTCTTCTACACAATCAGGTTCACAGACTTTATTAGATTGACTTTCTGATTATGAATATAAAGAGATATAAACTCTATATACATATTGTTCTTCTTTCATTAGATCGACTTGAAATTGTATTAGGTTTTGTCCATACAGGTTTCCGAATGAAAATTTTGGTGGTGTACTTGGTACCCTCTCCTTTTCAGTTTGAATAGGAGAAGACGCAACTGGATCACAACTATTACTGATAAGGTAAGTGTAGTCCATTCAGCACACAAGGAAAAGTCTGATACACTCACATACCTATTTAAAACAATCTCAAATGAGGATCCTCCCATTAACCACTCCCCTGTTACTGATTTATTCAGTGTAGAGGTCACTGATGAGGAAAATCAGTTACTCATTGTGTTAGAGCATAGCTCGATTGAACCCACCAAGCGTTGGTATGTCAAGTTTGGTTGTCATATTTTAGTAAATCAAAACTCATTTAAAGATTCGCTTGATTATGTACTAGAGTCAACTTCGTATAGGTTATCTTGAAAGTATTAGGATATGAGACATTACAAGTATTGCGAACACTTGAAGAAGTGAAGAAGTAAGAAGCTACAACGACAACATCATCCTTCCACTTGAGGTTAATGATATTTGACTTGAACTGTTTCATTCCCTAACATATCTTTCAATCCGTGCATATTTAAAACAAAACTGCGAAGCATGAACACTCTAGTTAGATATAGTATTAAGGAATACAATACGAGGTTTATTGCTTAACCATTAAACTTTGTATATAGGACATCGACATAATCGTTTAAATGCTATTGTGATTATGTATGGGTATGAGGTGAGGATTTCATCCTAGGAAACAATGTTTTACATGTGTTTTAAGGAAGTAAATTCATGAACTTGTTTTGTGAATCGAAAAGGAAATCGTCAGGCGTTATTGGTATTGGTATTCATTGCATATCTTGTGAACAACCAATATGTGTGATTAGTATAGCGGCTCATGACTTGTTTATGTTCTTGGTAAAACTATTCACAAAGGCCTGACTTTTGTATTGGTATGACTTTTATTAGTGAAACCGATCTTAAGTAATCACCTGAGATAGTATCATCGATTTTGTGTTATTGGTAAGACCGACTCTGGGTAAAGGGGAACTGATCCTAGTAAGAGGTGCAACCTATCACAAAGGGGAATCGATCCTTGTATGAGGTGCAACATGTTTTAGAAAAAAGGGGAACCGATCATATGGACATGTGCAACACGTTTTTAGGCAAAGTGGAACCGATCCTATGGACATGTGCAACACATTCAAGTTAGATACCATATATATGTGGGGAACCGATCCTAGTACCTAGTCAACCGAATTTTGGAAAGCTAGTGTGACTATGCACAATACTCACATGGAGGTAGAACCAAAACTTTTTTTGGTAGAACCGTGAAACCCATGATTTGTGATTGAATATTATTTGATCAATCACATAGTTCTTGAAAGTTGGATGAACCAATTCTAAAATTGTTTGGAAGTGTGTCAAATCGGTTTCAAGGTTGTAAGTGTGAAAGAGAACTTACAAAGTAAGGATGTCGACATACTTTGAACACGTGCTACGAATGTTTATTATTTAATTGTTCAAAGTTATTCCTTAATAGCTAAGGGAAGAGAATCCCAGGATCGAAACATAAATAAGTTAAGAATATTTTAATTAAGGTATTTAACTTCATTTTGTAGGGAAATAAGAATTAGTAATGTGCATTTACTAATTAGATATTTTCCGAGATATTTCGATCATTATTTTTGGCCAGAGCATTTCCAGGAATTATGGAAACCGAATTTGGAATATATTGCATATCTTGAGAATATTTTCGGTTTTGGAAATTCCTTGGTGTCCAAACTTCCTTGTCTATAAATATGAAAGTTTGCATTTCTAGCAAACTAATCCTTCATGACAGCAAACTTCCTCGGTTGTGTTGTTACTGGTGAAGCCGCCTATTCGAAGAGGAGAGTAACCTAATTAGGCGGAATATCTTACGGCCGCTCAGTTTAAAGTCTTCTTTGGGATTGAGAAGCTTTATTAGTACCGTTGGTGGGAAACTAGATAATTGTGGTTTATCTTGTGTTTTCGATTGATTTAATTGACTAACGGTGGTTGAACTTTGATTGCACCTAGTTTGTTTATGCTTGAGAATCTTCTCTTCCGATATAAGATTCACTCAAACTGGATCGAAGTTTCGACAGGGATCTTTAGACTGTCTGTAGATCTAAAGACGTCTTGTGATAATCCATTGTTAACAGACTCTGTTCTGTGCGTGATTGATCACAAGAGATTCAAGTTGTTGTACGCAAGTTTTTGTTGAAGATCTAAGAAGATTTGAAGACAAAGAAGATATTGAAGATTTCTGATTTGGGGTTCATAATCTTTGGTGTGCACAATACTTATTTCGGTATAGAGGATCCAATTATAATCGGTTTATCTTTATGGTAAATTAGATTGATTAGTTGTGTAGATCCGCATCAATACAATTCTTTGTGATTAAAAGTATTGATTGCAAAATCTTAACAATTACCTTTGGTAGTTGATAATAAGATAGATCTAAGAACCTGAGGAAGGAGTTTATTGAGATAAACAGAAGAGCCTTTGTCGAACTCACATCACTTGGTTGAAAAGAGTTGCTACCAAACAAATTTGTTGTTTATTTACTATTTGGAATACGAACCAAAGGAATTGTTCCAAGTACGTGACTTATTCATAAATTGGAGGCGTGGGAATATAGATGGAACTAGGTGAACTATAGGTTTAGTTGTTTGGTCTCAACTATACGAAGTTGGTTTGATTTTGTACAGCGGCTTAATCCTGAGAGTATTAAATTCTGGACTAGGTCCCGGGGTTTTTCTGCATTTGCGGTTTCCTCGTTAACAAAATCTTGTTGTGTCATTTACTTTTATTTTCCGCAATTATAATTGTTGTTATTATAATTTAAAGTAAATTACACAAACATTGATTCCTATTTACTTGATAGTAATACTATTGTGTTTGGTTAAGTCTGAACCGCTTCTCAAGTAAACATACTTCGTTGTTGTATTGTCTCGACTCGTATCCATAGACGATCACACAAAGTGTGAACCGATTAGTTGTATTCTCTCGACTCAGCCCATAGACAATCACTTTCGGAGAACGAACTTATAGGTAGGAAAAGTTTTAGCTTGAGGTATATTTGGGTACCATCGCCTTTTCAATTGGTATCAGAGCAGACAAACACGAAAAGATCTAACAATCTGTGTTTTGTGCGATCCAACCTATAAGAATGAACTCGAGTTCTTATGAATCGACTTCAATTAACGTACCGCCAAGATTTGACGGAACAAACTATCTATGGTGGAAATCTACTATGAGATATTTCCTTCAATCACGAGACTTTAATACATGGCTATTAGTCGTCGATGGTTATAATTACCCAAAGGTAGAAAATTTAGAAACTGAGTTTAAATGCTTAGTGGATTTTTCAGACGAAGAAAAGGATTTTGCTAAGCAGAATTCAGATGGTTTGAATGCTATTACACATGTTGTTAGTCGTGATTTACAACATCATGTGTCAACTTGTCAAACTTCGAAAGAAGATCGGGATAATCTTCAGATCGTATTCGAAGGAAACACATCAGAGAAAGAAGCTAGACTTCAAACTCTTATGTCCGATTGGGAAAATCTTCGAATGGATGATAACGGTACTTTTGAAGAGTTTCATATTAGACTCTCTGAGATAATCAATGCTTCTTTCTCTCTTGGAAAGATTATTTCTGAAAAGGATATAGTATGCAAAATTCTCAGATCGTTGTCATCTAGATACAATTCTAAAAAGCATGCAATCATTGAAGCTAATGATCTTTCGTCTCTATCTAGAATTTCCCTAGTTGGAAAACTAAAGATATTTGATCAGGAAAATTTGTCTAAACAAAAAGACAATCTGGCCTACAAAGCCATAAAAAGGGTTCCGACTCAATATTCGGAAAATTCCGAAGATCAGGAAGATCGAACTGCTGAAGATGAAGCTGAACTAAATCATCATTTGTCTCTTATTACTCAACGATTCGAGAAACTATTGAGACATCGAAAAAGAGAATCACTTGTGTTAAAAGAAAAACATGTTCCTTCACATAAACGTGAAGACACCTGTGATGATGATGATATTATTCCTCAATGCTACAAGTGTAGAGGGTTCAATCATATTTCTCCAGATTATCCAACTAAGGACACAGTGGAAAAAAAATGCTTACACTGCCACACTTGATTATTTTCCTAATGGGAATGATCAAGTTGATGAGATAGATCATGTTGCAACCATTACGGAAGTCTATGACTCTGAAATTCTTCCAACTCTAGATACTCAAGAAGAGTTTACCCCTTCGATTTTCAAAGAAATATTTCCATATATATTGATAGTTTTGTCACTAAAATTGACAAAGGGGGAGTGATAGACACATTTTTGTGTCTAAGTTGTCCTCAATTTTCTATATCGTTGGTACTCGATTTTGTGCTTATTATGGTGTTTTATGTGTTTGTACGTATTTTTGGGAAATAAACATTTTAGGAAAATCCGGCTCAAAAAATTACTCGAAGCACTCTTGAAGGACATTTGCTATATGGACCTCCAGTTTGGATAAGGGGCAACCTAGAGGAAGTTGCTATCGGTACCCCTACTCTAGATAGGGGCACTCCCTTTTTTTCTTCACATTTCAACATTCAGTTTTGGCGGGAAAACTGGTTGTTTCCTGCGGAATTTTTCTCATCGATTTTGGGCAGAATTTAGCAAGAATCAATGGCTGGATTTTCAAGGGAAGACTTGATTCAGTGTAACAGGCGTGTTAGAGTCGTTTTCATCGATCCAGTTTGGCTGGATAATTGAGTTAAAGAAAGCATGGGAGTACGTGGAAAAGAGAAGATATTCACGGATATTCACGGGATTGTAGGTGTTTTTTTGTACATGGCGTGAGATGGAAGTGTGATTGACTACATCTGCGGCGTGTATATGACGATTTGGAACTTGCTGGAAGAAGATTAACGCGTGTTGAAGATAAAATGGAAAAGAAAATATTCTTAGAATATCTTATTTACTGCCGAGTTATGAAGATTATTTGGAGTAATGGATAGGATTTTCTTAGCCCTGTTGAGTATAAATACACTCTTGGGTTGTCACTTAAGGGGGATAGATAGATTGGGGAGATAACAGAGAAAAGAAACGAGAGTTCGAAAATCTGCTGCTGCTGCCATTGAAGAGAGCTCGAAGAACATAAGACGCCTGGTGACAGTCGTTTACGCTACAGTGACAGTGACACTTCACTTATATCGTTCTTTGTAACAGTTGGTTTGTAACAAATATAATTGTTACAAACCCGGTTTTTCATCATTTCTCACTTATTCATCATTTGTAAACCATTTTTGAGCATAAATAAATTCTTTGAGAGGGTTTTCAACATGATGAGCGGCTAAATTACCCGGTAACTGAGGCAACGGAGGAAACTATTCATTCATGCTTGATTGGTAATTTCTTTTACAATTTATTTAATTATTAATTTTATTTAATTCACTAGGATCAACATAAAGATAAAATTGGTTTTCTTAATTGAAAAAGCGGGGGTCTAACAACACCACCCACTATTTTTCTTAGTTATCTGTATGGATAAACTCCAATATACTTTTTATGAGAATCAACTAGACAGTCAGACTCAATCAATAAAAATACATATCAAAGAGTTTATATCTCAATCTCTCGATTTAATCTTACTCAAGCAAACTGCGAGTCTCGATTAAAGAGAGATAGACTTGGATGGTAGCAAAGACCAATATCCAAGGATCAATCAATATCAATCATCAGCGGTTAGGTCAGACTATCCAATTGATTGATCTAACGCACAACCTGTATTATTTCTATTATATAAACAAATATAATGCGGAAAAGAAATAACACAGACACCAGAAGTTTTGTTAACGAGGAAACCGCAAATGCAGAAAAACCCCGGGACCTAGTCCAGATTGAATACACACTGTATTAATCCGTTACATACACTAGCCTACTCCAAGCTAACTTCGGACTGGACTGTAGTTGAACCCCAATCAGTCCCCCACTGATCCAAGGTACAGTTGCACCCCTACGCCTCTGATCCCAGCAGGATACTACGCACTTGATTCCCTTAGCTGATCTCACCCACAACTAAGAGTTGTTACGACCCAAAATCGCAGGCTTTAACGATAAACAAATCTGTCTCCCACAGAAAAGTCTATCAAAGGATAAATCTGTCTCCCACATAAAAACCCTAAAGTTTTTGTTTCGTCTTTTGATATAAACAAAGGTGAACAGAAACCAATTGATAATTCGGTCTTATATTCCCGAAGAACATCATAGATTAATCAGTCACCTCACAATAATATTAATCGTATGGTAGCGAAACAAGACGTTGTGGAATCACAAACAATGAGACGAAGATGTTTGTGATTACTTTTATATCTTGCCTATCGGAGGACTCTCACGATCTCAAGCCAACCAATCTGATTATACTCGTACGATAGAAGATACAAGATCAGATCACACAACTACGATAAAAGTAGTATCGGTCTGGCTTCACAATCCCAATGAAGTCCTTAAGTCGTTAACCCGGTTTGAGAAAAGAAAACCAGAGGGTTAAAGGAGAATCGGCTCTAGATTACAAACTAGTATCACATGGACGTGTGGGGATTAGTTTTTAGAGTTGCTAGATGTCCCCTTATATAGTCTTTCAAATCAGGGTTTCTCTTTGCTCACAAAGCAAACGCTATCCACCATTAGATGAAAACATGATTTAGATTCAAGCTAATATATCTCAACCGTTAGATCGAAATCTTAGCTTGTCATACACCTATGAATTTCACGCTTCTAGGTTTGTAAACCGTACCCAAACGTGTGCATTGTTGGTTCAATAATAGTCAACCAAAAGGTTAGCCATTTAAGCATTTCATACCAACCACTTTCTTCTTCACCATAACTAGTTCAAATGACTCACATGAACTAGTTAGAGAGTTTTTCAATTGCAAGGAAATCTCATGTACTACACAAGACACAATTGAAGTAAAGATGATTCGATTCACATGAATTAGTTCATAAACTTTATAGCCATGGTTTGCAAAAGCATTCCTTAGTCTTTATGAGTTAAGTTCAGAAATCATCTTTAGATATATAACCTATACAAGTTCGCAGACTAGGTTCGCGGACTTGAAGTACTGGAAAGAGTTTTCGAACTCCAGCAGAAATTCTCGGGTTCGAGAGCTTCGCTGGTTCGCAGACTGGGTTCGCGGACTTGGCTCATGCAACACAGTTTGATAACTCAGCAGAAATTCTCGGGTTTGAGAACTTCGGCAGTTCGCGGACTGAGTTCGCGGACTTGGCTACTAACCGATTTCCATCATGGGAATTATGCACATATGTGTTTCCACAACATACTTATGTCCACTATGGTTATGTAATCTAAACTCTCATTACAATCATTGAAAAATTCTTAGAGGACGTTATACAGTTGTTACACTATTTCTCGTCAAAGAAATTTTCAAGATGATCGAAACATACATGACTTGCATCACTAGGTATAGAAAAACATGATCGAAGCGAAACGCTTGCCAACACATATTTCGAGATATAGATAGGCGATATATACTCAGCTCGAAATACCAAATGTGTATAATCTAAGTCTATATATATAGCATACGACTTTTGTCTCAAGAAGTAGGAGATAAAATATATAGACTTTTGAGTGACAGTTAACTTGAAGTCTTCACATACCTTTTTGTCGAGAAGTTCCACCGGTTCCTTGAGTAGTTATTCCACTTGTATGATGAATCGCCATGAAGTCCTTGAGCTCAACTACACTTACTATCCTAGTCCGAGACTTAGCTATAATAGGCTAGAAATCAGGATTTATAGTTTTGATCACTAACATTGACAAACATACTTGAGATAGCAACACATACGAGTTTGACCGAGCAGTGCTCTAACATTAATTAGTTGTGAATCAATTCGATGTGTTATGCTTAGAATCAATTCCTCGATAATTCATGCTTAGGGATTACAATTTAATATTTGGACATCATATAGATTATTAGTGAATTAATGTGAAAAAAGAGCTTAATAATAATTTCAGAAATATCATTATAAACCAATCAACTAGAAGGAATAGTGGAATCCAGAGCCTTGGTCTATTTTACTATCTTGAAATCAAATTTTGAATGAAGTTTTTTTTATTTTTAAGTTTCATTAAGTATAAAATCTATTGCTTTCACAAGTCTCAACGAACCTATTACTACAACAACTTTGAAAACCCATCAATTTTTGGCGCCGCCGACTCGGACTTGTCTTTAGGCTAGAATTTTTAGATTTATTTTTTTTAGGCTTTTATTTTTATTTTTTTTATTTGTTCGATTTTACGTTTTTGGGTATTTGTCTTTTTATTACAGATTCTTAGATTTCAGAGCGAAAGAAAAAGGAGTTGCCAAAGCTTTTGGTGACCACTTAAAGATTTGGAGTCAAAAGACAAAGCTAAAAGAACGAAGAAAAAAATCAAAAAAAGAAGAAAAAAAAAGAGAATTTTATTAGATTTTGTTTTTATCTTTTAGATTATTCTAGCTTTTAGAAATTGTATTAGGATATTCTCTATTTTTGTAATTTTCTTTTTATTTTGGACTTTACTTTTTCTACTTTGGACTTTGGACTTGGACATTTTTTTAACCCTAAGGAAGGGTGACATTAAATATAAAACTGTTTGCAGAGAAGGACGGCAATTACAATATTGCCTCGGCCCCTCGGGTTCGTACATGACATAGGAGTCGTGGCCCGAGTCGGCGACAACAGTGCATCCCCCGTCTGGTACTGGAGGTAAGTTTATCGAAACACCCGCGAATCCCCTGTCAACGGGTTTACTGTCTTCCTTCGTATGTATATATGTTGAGGAACTGAACACAGATTTATTTTCTAGTAAAGGGCAAGGACTGGCCATACAAGATAAGGGTTGGGATTTTATCACCGTTCTCTTCTTGCCCGCCTGAGGAACACAAAACCTATGAGATCCCAAGCTTAAAATATTGACTATAAAGAGACCGATAGGGTAACAAGCTTAATAGGAAAGTCGTTCTAGAAATATTGGTTGCTCTTTTAAGCATACTTTGAAGTTCATGATGGTTAATGTAAGTTGAGCGTGCCACCTTGTAACCCAAGTGAATGTTTTTCCAGTGAGGCATGCGTGTCAAAGCTCCATTGAGCTTCCTTTGTCTCTATTCAACTTACTTTAACTCAGACTGATTCCAGAGGGGTTTGCTTAAATTTTAACGAATTCCCTTTCGAAGGATTAGAAGATGGTCTAAAAGCAATATAAGTGGAGCCATCATGCTTTTTGTTTGCTAGAAATTAGTAGGTTTGCTGTGGTGGAGTCAGCCTTGTTTGTGTTTGCATAGAACTTCCCTTCCTTTTAGGACTTTTCTTTTTAATTTTGTTTTTCTAGTGTATGCCCAAGGTCATTAGAGAACGATCTTGGAAAAGAAACACTCTAGGTCGTTGTATTAGTGACAAACCTAGTAGTTCTTCTTGTGAAGGCGGGGAGCTCGAAGACTCTTCTTTTGAGAGCCCTGTCTTTGGAAATTTCAGCTTTGAAAACTTGAAATTTAATGAAGAAAGTACTCCTAGTCCTTTGGTAGTGCCAGAAATGGCAACTTTGAAAGCTTTGTTAAACCCAACTAGGACCTCTGTCCGTCTTGTATCAAGTTAGCTGAAACCGAGGCAAATTATGAACTGAAACCTGGGACTTTACAGATGCTCCCAATCTTTTCAGGAAAAGAGAATGAGAACCCCTATTTTCATGTTAGGGAATTCGAGGAAATTTGTAGTACTCTGAAAATTAAAAACCTAGATGATAATGCTTTGAAACTTAGGTTATTCCCCTTTTCTTTAAAAGATAAAGCCAAATCTTGGCTGTATAGTTTGCCTTCTGAGTCAATGAAACCTATGACCAACTTACATCTGCCTTTATACATAATTTTTCCCAAGGCACAAAACATCGTCTATTAGGACACAAATTTGTACTTTTTCTCAACAAGAGGGAGAATCTTTATATAGGTATTCAGAAAGGTTTAGTGACTTAATAGCTCAACATCCTCATCATGGTTTATAGAAGGTTAGGTTAGTTCAGATCCTCTACGAGGGTTTAGATTATTCAACAACAACCATGGTTGAGTCCATATGCACAAGTGGGTTTGAGAATAAAACTGTTGATGAAGCGATTATATTTTTGAATGAAATCTCCGATAAGACCTAACAATGGGAAAATAATAGGGAACCCCAGAAAACAATTCTTCTAAGTAGAGGAAATGTCAATAGAGTAGAAGGTTCTTATGAGTCAGATGCTAAAATAGCATCCATATCCAAAAGGTTAGAAGACTTAGAATTAGGTCATTCTAGTGGTAATAGTGTTAGAATAGAGCCTTTTTGGGAAGGCCATACTGTTGAAGAGCAAGCCAATGCTCTTTATAACAATACTAGATTTGATAACCGTCAGAAGTTTGACCCATATTCAGAAACCTATAACCCTGGCTGGAGAAACCATCCAAAACTTTCTTGGTCTAAGGGCCAGAATCAAGGTCAGTCTAGTAACTCTCAGGTTCCCCCAGGTTTTGGCCATACAAAGAATCCTTTAGCTCCGGCACAGTTTCAGAACCCTTCAGATAAAAAGATTATGAGTTTAGAAGAGTCTCTTGCTTTGTTAACTCGTAACACTGTGCAATTTCAGCAATATGTTGCTCAAGGTTTAGTAGAAAATAAGAGAATGGGTCAGGCTAACTCTCAGGATATTTCCGAGTTGAAAACCCAGGTTAGTCAGATAAATGAGTCATTGAGAGAAAGAGGTAAGTTTCCTAGTCAAACTCAACCCAACCCTAGAGGAATTAATGAAATGGGTGAAAGGCCATCCGATAATGTGAATGCTATTAAAACCCTTAGGAGTGGTAGAGTGATAGACAACAAGGTTTCCATACCTGATAATGAATATCCTGTAGTTCACCCTTCTAAACCAGAAACTGAGGAGACTGATAGAGTCTCTAAAGAGACCGATGAGGTTCCTGATAAGCCCGACTTTGTTCCTAGAGCCCCATTCCCACAGCTGCTAGTTCCAACTAAGAGGGAGTCCACCTTTAATGATATATTGGAGGTTTTTAAGCAGGTAACTATCAACCTTCATTATTAGATGCAATTAAGCAGATTCCCGCTTATGCCAAGTTCCTTAAGGATATGTGTACGCGAAAGTGAAAGCTTAGTGTCCAGAAGAAAGCCTTTCTAGCTAGTCACGTGAGTTCCATTATTTAGAATACCACTACTCCTAAGTATAAAGACCCAGGGTCCCCTACCATTTCTTGCACAATAGGTAAATACCGAGTTGAGAAAGCTTTGCTTGACTTAGGAGCCAGTGTGAACTTACTCTCATACCATGTGTACCTTAAGCTAAGACTTGGTGAGATGAAACCTACCCAGATAACACTTCAGTTAGCTGATAGGTCCATTAAAATTCCTCGTGGTGTGATCGAGGATGTTCTTATTGAGGTCGACAAGTTTATTTATCCAGTTGATTTTGTTATCCTAGATACCCAACCTGTCCCTGACCCAGAGAACCAAATACCAGTGATTTTAGGTCGCCCATTTTTAGCTACATCCAATGTGATCATTAACTGTCGAAATGGTATGAATTTGTCTTTTGGTAATATGACTATTGAGCTGAACATTTTTAATATTAGTAAGCTACCCTCTGAACTAGATGACTTGAACATAGAAGAGGTGAACATGATAGGAACATTAGTCGAGGAATCATTACCAAACACTTTGTTAGAAGATCCATTAGAGAAATGCCTAGCTCACTTTGGAATTGATTTTGATGATGATAATGTGATTAACGAGGTGAATGCTTTGTTAGATTCAACCCCTTTGTTAGACACTAATAATGGATGGAAACCTAAGTTCGAACCACTACCAGTTTCTAAGTATACCCTAGTTCCTTCGTTAGAAGAGCCTCCTAAGTTGGACCTTAAACAACTACCAGATACTTTGAAGTATGTGTTTTTAGGCCCATCTGAAACTTTACCTGTAATTTTAGCATCCGACTTGGATAGTGATCAGGAAAGTAGGCTAGTAACCGTCCTTTAAAACAACAAGGAAGTTTTAGGGTGGACCATAGTAGACATTAAGGGTATAAGTCCCACTGTTTATATGCATCAGATCTATTTAGAGAGTGACACCAAAACTTCTAGGGAGATGCAACGTAGACTGAACCCTAATATGAAAGAAGTAGTTCGAACCGAGGTTTTTAAGTTGTTAGATGCAGGCATTATATACCCCATTTCAGACAGTAAGTGGGTCGTCCCCGTTCAGGTTGTTCCCTAGAAATCCGGTATTACTGTAGTCCAGAATGATAATAATGAATTAATCCCAACCCGAGTAACCACAGGTTGGCGTGTTTGTATTGACTATTGGAAATTGAACGAGGTCACTAGGAAGGATCACTTTCCCCTTCCCTTTATCGACCAAATGCTAGAGTGATTATCAGGTCATAGTCACTATTGCTTTTTAGAGATACTCTGGTTATAATCAGATTTTTATTGCCCCAGAAGACCAAGAGAAAACCACTTTTACTTGTCCCTTTGGTACCTTTGCGTATAGACGCATGCCTTTTGGGCTACCCCTGCGACTTTTCAGCGTTGTATGATGCACATATTTTCTAACATGGTAGAACGGTTTATAGAGGTCTTTATGGATGATTTTTTAGTGTTTGGTTCGTGTTTCGATGAGTGCTTGCATCATTTATCATTAGTGTTGATTAGGTGTAAGGAAAAGAATCTAGTGCTTAATTGGGAGAAATGTCATTTCATGGTTCGTTCAGCAGTTGTTTTAGGGCATATTGTATCTTCTAAGGGTATAGAGGTAGACAAATCCAAAGTTGACCGTCCATGCCTCCTGACACATTTTTGTAATGGCGCGTTGCACGCTGAACGTTGTAAACCGCCAGACCAATACCCCAGTAAGCATCCCCCAGTTTGTGACATGTTTGATATCTCGAGTGAGTGGATCGTGGGACCCACAGGAAGGAGCATACGGTGCTAGGTTAAATAACTGAGTTATTTAGGAAATCGATATTCATGAAATATCATGTATACTCTATGCATGTAATGCATCTAATACAATCAATATGTATGAAGCATCGTTGTTTTAAAGCTTAACGGAGTAAGTCGCGATTAAGCGTCTTAAACAGCTGCATGCCTAGCCATCTTCGAATGATGGTTTGGAGGCCGCATGGTCGAGCCCTCCTTTGTACGATCACTCCATGTGATATAGTGATGGATGGTGATCACCACGACGTCTCATTGGCCGTTTAACTCCTGGCCTAGGCTGCCCGATAAAGCTGGTAGATTTGTACGGACGAGATGATCTATGACGCTCATTTGCGGCCGTCGATGGATTTTTAGGGTTTTGAAGAGGTGCGCAAGCATCACTCTTCAGCTCGACTGAAACCAAGCATGGACGATGTTTTTGGTGGGACCGACCGGGCATGAGTACAGACAGCTTGCCGGTGTACATGTTCATACCACTTTGTCTCGCGGAGGTGCGATCTAGACCACTCAATTTGTATGGCAAAAATGAGTGGTCGTGATCGATTTGCGATAGAAATCCTTTCTCGCAAAGGATTTTAGGGGGCCACGGCATGCCATCTTTGGGCGCGCGTTTCGAGGCGCCTAGCCATGGTCCAACTTGGTCGACCGGTTACATGCGCAGGTGGGCCCATGGTGATCATGTTGATGCTCTCTGAACCTCTTTATTCCATATCTATACCCTCCATCCAAGCTTGCGAAGATGGATGGTCGTGATCGAACTACGACAGTTATGCAGCGCCGCAAACCCTAATTAGGGTTTTGAAGCAGTCACGCATGCATGACTTTTTCCAATCGGTTTGGCAAGTCATGCTTCCCCTTTAGAGAAACCGACCATGTGGGGCGCATGTTAGGTCGATGGTGAACATATGCGTACCTGTCCGATGGTCCTAGGCGCGATCTAAGCCATCCAAACATGCTGGCGAAGTTGGATGGTTGTGATCGATTTAAGACGCTAGTGGACTTTCCGCGACCCTTTAAGCATCACGCCAGCCACACTTCGAGCAAGCGTCTACTGTTCTATGGCTGGGTCGTGAGAGAGTCGGTTGGGTAGGTGACGATTGGGCCCGCCAATTTGCTTGTCAGCACTTCACCGATCAATCACGGGACCATCCAAGCCGTCCAACAAGGCTGGCGAAGTTGGATGGTCACGATTTTTTTGAGACCGTCTTTGGCAGTCTTGCTCGTGCGAGCCACTCCAAGGCAAAACGAACCAGCTCAACCACCCTATTTCAGGGCTGGCGTTCGATGGGTGTTTGGGAGTACAACATGTGTTGGACCGGCTAGGGAAAAAATGGGCCCGCTGGTGGTCATTACGGTGGTCGCCTTCTCTTGCTAGGGTTCGTCTAGGCTGGTTAAATCATGCGTCCAACTTGCGTGGTTGTGATCGTTTCTGAGACTGACACAGACAGTCCAGATTTCCCTTAGGGAATTAAACAAGCTCGATCAGGATAATATACGCACGCCGATACGAGATTCTCTTTGTTAGAGAATGGCATAGCTTGTACGGGTATTTCATGCATGTCTCAATATTGGCACGGAGATTCATGCTACTCTGCTGAGAGTGAACACACAGTCGTCATGTCATGTCAATAAAGAGAGTTCGGCTGAGAACATAGCACGGGAAATACTAGGCAAATCATGCATTAATTATTAATGCTAATAAATTCACAGAATATTTGGGATTGTTGCTACATGCTCCATATTGGGTGAATTTTGTATATTTATTGAATTACTTCAAATAAATAAAGCGAGAGGTTTGCTGCGCTCATCGCTTATCAAATGGCTTTATCCTTTGAAGGATGTCAACATTATTAAATTTTATTTTATAATTTTAGCCCTGAACTAAAATCCACCATCAACATTAAGTCCCATGCCTAGCACTTAATGGTTGCATTATTGTGGGGTAGGCATTAGATGGTGACAAATAAAGATAAAACTTATGAGACAAAGTTAGATATTACCAGGAGAGATGGGTCGTCCTGTCCTTGGATCATGTCACGTTCAAGAGGCATCCAGGTGAGCGTTGAAGCAGGCTTCTGAAGCGAATGTGCAGGCGACTCCTGGAGAGAGCGTTGTAGCAGGCTTCTGAAGCGAACGTGGAGGCGGCTCCTGGAGAGAGCGTTGAAGCATGCTTCTGAAGCGAACATGGAGGCGGCTCCTGGAGAGAGTGTTGAAGCAAACGTCGAGGCGGCTCCTGGAGAGAGCGTTGAAGCAGGATTCTGAAGCGAACATGGAGGCGGCTCCTGGAGAGAGCGTTGAAGCAGGCTTATGAAGCGAACATGGAGGCGGCTCCTGGAGAGAGCGTTGAAGCAGGCTTCTGAAGCGAACGTGGAGGCGGCCCCTGGAGAGTGTGTTGAAGCAGGCTTCTGAAGCGAACGTTCAGGCGTCTCTTGGAGAGGGCGTTGAAGCAGGATTCTGAAGCGAATGTAGAGGCGGCTCCTGGAGAGGGC
>NC_039365.1:144579186-144613582 GCF_003573695.1 Papaver somniferum | reverse complement strand
AGCGTTGAAGCAGGCTTCTGAAGCGAACGTGGAGGCGGCTCCTGAAGAGGGCGTTGAAGCAGGATTCTGAAGCGAACGTGGAGGCGGCTCTTGGAGAGGGCGTTGAAGCAGGATTTTGAAGCAAACATGGAGGCGGATCCTGGAGAGGGAGTTGAAGCAGGCTTCTGAAGTGAACGTGCAGGCGGCTCCTGGAGAGAGAGTTGAAGCAGGCTTCTGAAGCGAATGTGGAGGCGGCTCCTGAAGAGAGCGTTGAAGCAGGATTCCGAAGAGAACGTGGAGGCGGCTCCTGGAGAGGGCGTTGAAGCAGGCTTCTGAAGCGAACGTGCAGGCGGCTCCTGGAGAGAGTGTTGAAGCAAACGTCGAGGCAGCTCCTGGAGAGAGCGTTGAAGCGGCTTCTTCTTAAGTTTGGTTTTCCCTTTACATGCTTCTAGATTTACCATCTCTTGTGTTGAATAAGTCCTTGACTGATGGCGAAGGAATCTCGTGTTGAGCCTCAGTACCCATGCATGACTTATATGGTTCTATCTCTTTCCATAGTGGTTGTTGCTATGGTGAAGCTCGGGAATTAGTATCAACAAACGAACAACGGTTCTCAGCTGTAGCTGTGATCAGAAAATACTAGCAGGAAGAGGCGTGACAGCTCCGGGCACGACGGTCTTCATATGGTGGTAGAGCTTGTCTTGTCATTAGAGGGAGAAGCTAATGATGGAATCGATAGCTTCCTTCATGATGCCTCATGGAACGGAAAAGAGAGAGACAGTCCCCTGCCCACGAGTATCTACTGAGCCTTAGACTTGATAGATGTTATCACGCTGGGTTCATGAGGCCGTCTTTACGTCTGCGTTGGGTTTCGTAGACGTTCTAGGAATATCACCGACCTTCGACAATACGTCTGCTCTCTTGAGTATATCCTTGTCTTTGGACATCTTGGAATGATAGCATGCTTGCATCTCTCTAAATTCACCATATTTGAGATGGGCAGTGTTAAGCAGTCCCCAGTCATACTCCTTTGCCATTATCATCTTTGGATCGTGTCTTTGAGGAGTAGAGAAGTTCTTTCATGCGAATGACTTAACTAATAGGTTATGCAAATATGATGAAGCTTTTGACATGGAGAATCTGTATGTACCTCTTAAGTCCCATATGCAATCTCCTTTCGTAACGCAACTACTTCTTCTACAATAGACGAAATTCTAAAAGTGTCCCTTATTGATGTTGTTGTCGTCGATCCAGACATGGAATATCTTGGACGTTGTTTCATCATTGTGGCAGTCGTGCATGTGGTACTGGAGTTGGAGTTGGCGATTTTGGACGCGCATGATGTTGTATCTCGGTGGTTTTCCTCTTGCTACTTCAGCGAAACTGCTTGCAGAAGGCCGGAGGTTGTATTGCCTGTTGGTGAGATGTATGCTTCCATGAACATCATGAGGCTCTTCATTACTGACAGGCTTTTTCTTTCTAGTAGGTGATAAACACATTTTTGTGTCCGATTTTTCTCGATTCTATATATTGTTAGGGCTCATTTTTGTACTTATTATGGTGTTTTACTTATTTGTAGGTATTTTTGGCCAATAAACATTTTTGGAAAAAATTGGCTCGAAAAGTTGTCGGAAAGCACCCAGAGGACATTTTCTATTCGGACTCTCACTTTGGATAAGGGGTAACCTAATTACTAAGGGGCATCCCATTTCTAGGCAGCTGCTAATCGCACCCCTACCCTGGATAAGGGGCAACCATCTTCAACATTTCAAAAACCAAGTTTTGGCGGGAAAGTAGGTGCAGTGAAGAACAGATTTTAGGGTTCCTGATTTGGACGAGTTTGAGGTCGATTAAACCTCTGATTTTCATAGGATAGACTCTTTATGAGTCTAGGAATCTGATATGGGTGTTGAAATCGATTAGACTGGGCTCAATCGACTGATTTTTATCACAACAGAAAATATGGAAAGTCACGTGTGTGACCTGTTTTAGGGAATTTTAGAGAGACTAAAGTGTTGTAAACCTTCCCAAAGATTTGTATCTATCTAAGGAAGAGTTTAGAATAAAAAGGAAAGCTCAGAAACGCGTAGAAATTCTAAAACAAGAAATTGCCGCAACTTGGCCGTGAAGAGAAGGAAAGAGATTTTGGAAGATTTGGGAGAGATTTAATTGGTATTTTTGATATAAATAGATTGTTTGGGTCATAAAGAAGGGGTGTCGAGAATTTGGGGACCTGAGGAGAGCCAGAGAAGAAGAAATCAGAGTTTTATCAAACTCTGTTTCTGCTGCTGCTGCTGCTGAAGAGGAAGAACGCGAAGAACATTGACGCACGAGAAACAGTCGCAGAACAGTGTCGTTGTTTAACAACTGAAGAACATTAAGCTGTGCAGGACAGTCGTATTCTAGGGTCTTAAATTTCTGATCCTGTAACAGTTGATTAGTAACGTATATCTTCAGTATTGCAACACCAACTGTAACGGTGACTTCTGTAACATCTATACACCGTTGCAGATCTGCTGTTTTATATATTCTCTTCAATAAAACCACCTTTTGAGCCCTGATTTATTATTTTGAACCTGTTTTTGATATGAGTAGCTAAACCCCATTGCTGAGGCGATAGAGGAAGCTATTTTTCCAACAAAAAGCGGTACAATCTATTTAATTTAATTTATTGCAATTATTATTATGATTATTTGCCTTGGACTATTATTGAATATGATTTTTATTTGAGTGATTGTGATCTATTTTGATGGAGTATGCTTAGTTTATAGACTCTTGATGCTTCATGCTTGGTATTTAAAATTATTTCTTTAGAAAATCTACTTGTTGCAATAGTAAGAATCAAATTGAACAAGAAAATTGCATGAATATAAATATTGGATTAAATCACTTTGAATTTGGAAAATAATGGAATCTTAGCCTGAGTGTTCTTTTAATATTGATATCAACTTTGATTGAGTTTGCTATAACTTTACTGAGTTTTCTATTTTAATATTAGAATTTAAGTTTAATTAATATCCTTCACAAGTCTGAGAATCGAACCACTTTTACCACTATCTACAAATCACATCAATTTTTGGCGCCGCCGATGCGGACTTGTTTTTAGGGTTTTAGATTTTTTTATTATTATTATTATTATTATTTTTTATTTATTATTTTTGTCATTTTTTATGTTTTTGGGTATTTATCTTGTGTCTACAGGTTCTGGATCATAAAGAAAATTGAGCCAAGGAGTTTGGTGATTTCATAAAGACTTGGAGCTAAAGATCAAAGCAAAAAGAACAGAAAAGAAGACAATTTTATTTTAGACAATTTTAGTTTAGGGTTTGTTTATTTTATTTAAAAAAAATGTATTAGGGTTTATTATTTTTGTAATTTTTCTTTATTTTTTTGGACTTTTGGAATTTGGGACATTATTTTTTTTATTACCCTACGGAAGGGTACTTTAAATATAAATTGTTTGCAGAGAAGGAGGACAATTACGATATTGTCTCTGCACCTTGGGTTCGTACACTAGACATCGGAGTCAGTGGCCCGAGTCGACTACAACCGATTCATCCCCCGTCTGGAACGGGAGGTAAGATTCTAAACACTCGCGAATCCCCTGTCAGCGAGTTACTGGACTCCTTCGTATGCATATATGTTGAGGACTGAATACAGACATTTATTTTTCTAGTAAAGGGCAAGGCCCGCCATACAAGATAAGGGTTCGGATTTCATCACCGTTCTCTTCTTGCCCGCTTTAGGAACACGTAACCTACGCGAATCTAAGCCTAAAATTTTGACTAGAACGAGACCGATAGGGTAACGAGCTTAACAGGAAAGTCATTCGAAAAATATTGGTTACTCTTTTAAGCATACTTCGAAGTTCTTGACAGTTTCTGTAAGTTGAATGCGTGACTGCGCCGCCTTGTAATACCGGTGTGGCCTTGGGTATCAAAGCTCCACCGAGCTTCCCTCGCCTCTATTCAACTTACGTTAACTCGGATTGATTCCAAAGGGGTTTGCTTAAATTGTAATGAATTCCCGTTCGAAGGATTAGAAGCTGGTCTAGAAACAATCTAAGTGGAGCCATCATGCTTTTTGTTTGCTAGAAATCAATAGGTTTGATTTGGTTGAGTCGGCCTTGATCTGTGTTTACTTACCCTTCCAATTTAGAAAATTCTATTGTATGCCTGAACGTAAAAGAGACGCACTAGGTAGATTTGTTAAAGAGAATCCTAGTAGTTCGAAGCGTCTCGATTACCTTAATCTAGAAAGTCCGACTTTTGAAGAGTCTGTTTTTGAACGTCCTTTGACTGAGGATAGAATCCATGTTGCTCCGATAGCGCCAGAAATGAAAACTTTGAAAGCTTTGTTGCATCCAACTAGGACTACTCGTCCTTCATGTATTAAGTTAGCTGAAACGGAGGCACCCTATGAACTGAAACATGGGACCTTACAGATGCTCCCAATCTTTTTAGGGAAAGAAAATGAAAACCCTTATTACCATGTTAGGGATTTTGAGGAAATTTGTAGTACTCTAAGAATTAGAGGCTTAGATGATGATGCTTTGAAACTTAGGTTATTCCCATTTTCCCTGAAAGATAAGGCCAAGTCGTGGCTGTATAGTTTGGACTCTGAGTCAATTGAGACATATGAACAACTTGCATCTGCTTTTTTCAATAAGTTTTTCCCTAGGCACAAAACATCGTCTATTAGGACGAAAATATGCACATTTTCACAACAAGAGGGAGAATCTTTATATAGGTATTTGGAAAGGTTCAATGATTTATTATCCCAGTGTCCTCATCATGGTTTAGAAAAGGTTAGGCGAGTTCAGATCCTTTATGAGGGTTTAGATTATTCCACAACGACCATGGTTGAGTCTCTATGCACTGGTGGATTTGAAAACCAAACTGTTGATGCGGCGATGGAATTTTTTAATGAAATCGCCGAAAAAACCCAGCAATGGGAAAATAGTAGGGCACCCCATAAAACAATTCTTTTAAGTAGAGGAAACGTTAATAGGGTAGAAGGAGGCTATGAATCAAATGCCAAAATTGCTGCTATAGCAAAAAGGTTAGAAGCCTTAGAAGTGGGCCAGACTAGTGGTAGAGTGGAGCCTTTTTGTGAAGGCCAAAATATTGAAGAGTAGGCCAATGCTCTTTATAATAACACTAGATTTGATAACCGTCAAAAGATTGACCCATATTCAGAAACCTATAATCTTGGTTGGAGAAACCATCCGAACCTTTCATGGTCTAAGGGCCAAAGTCAAGGTCAGTTTAGTAATTCTAATGCTCCCCAGGTTTTGGCTATACTAAGAATCCTTCAGGACTAGCTCAATTTCAGAATCAGTCAGATAAGAAAATCCTAAGTTTAGAGGAATCTCTCGCCTTGTTAACTCAGCAAACTGCAAAATTTCAGTTATCCGTAGAACAAAGTCTACAAGCTAGTAACAGGATAGGATAAGAAAATAGTCAGGCTATTTCCGAGTTAAAAACCCAGGTTGGTTTGATAAGTGATTCTTTGAGAGAAAAAGTTAAGTTTCCTAGTCAAACACAACCCAACCCTAGAGGAGTTCATGAATTAGGTGCAAAACCATTGAATCAATTGAATGCTATTAGAACCCTTAGGAGTGGTAGAGTTGTAGACAATAAGGTAACCATGCCCGATAGTGAACATATTGTAGTTCACCCCTCAGGATCTCACCTCTCAGGACCAGTAGCTGAAGAGACTGATAAAGTTTCTGATGATGTGAATTCGGTTCCTGAAAAATCTGATTTTATGCCTAGAGCCCCATTTCCTCAGCTATTAGTACCAACAAAGAAGGAATCGAACTTTAATGACATAGTGGAGGTTTTTAAGCAAGTTACCATAAACCTTCCCTTATTAGATGCAATTAGGAAAATTCCTGCTTATGACAAGTTCCTTAAGGATATGTGTACGCGAAAGTGAAAACTTAGCGTCCATAAGAAAGCCTTTTTAGCTAGTCACGTAAGTTCAATCATTCAGAACACCACAACTCCAAACTACAAAGACCCAGGTTCTCCTACCATTGCTTGCACAATAGGTAACTTCCGGGTAGAAAAAGCTTTACTTGACTTAGGAGCCAGTGTTAACTTACTGCCATTCCATGTATACTTACAGCTAGGACTTGGTGAAATGAAACCTACTCAGATGACACTGCAGTTAGCTGATAGGTCTGTTAAAATACCTCGAGGTGTTATCGAGGATGTTCTTATTGAGGTCGACAAGTTTATTTATCCAGTGGATTTCGTGGTCCTAGATACCCAACCTGTCCCTGACCCAGAGAACCAGATACCTGTGATTTTAGGTCGCCCATTTTTAGCTACGTCTAATGCGATCATTAACTGTCGAAATGGTGTGATGAGTTTATATTTTGGTAATATGAATATGGAGATGAACATTTTTAATGTCAGTAAGCAACCTCATGAACTAGATGACACATGTGTTGAAGAGGTGAACATGATAGAAGCCTTAGTTCAGGAGTCATTACCAAACATTCTGTCTGAAGACCCATTAGAAAGTTGTCTATCCCATTTTGGTTTAGATTTTGACGACGATAACACTATTGAACAGGTGAATGCTCTATTAGATTCTACCCCTGTGTTAGATACTGATAGATGGAAAGATATGTTCGAACCGTTACCAGTTTCTGAGACTACCCTAATTCCTTCTTTAGAAGAGCCCCCAAAGTTGGACCTTAAACCACTACCCGATACCCTAAAGTATGTGTTTTTAGGCCCATCTGAGACTTTACCTGTGATTGTAGCTTCCGATTTGGATAGTGATCAGGAAAGTAGGCTAGTAAATGTACTTCAAGACAATAAGGAAGCTTTAGGGTGAACTATAGCAGACATTAAGGGTATAAGTCCTACTGTGTGTATGCATCAGATTCATTTAGAGGAAGACTCCAAACCTTCTAGGGAGATGCAACGTCGACTGAACCCTAACATGAAAGAGGTAGTTCGAAAAGAGGTGCTTAAGTTGTTAGATGCGGGTATTATTTACCCAATTTCATATAGTAAGTGGGTCAGCCCTGTTCAGGTTGTCCCCAAGAAATAAGGTATCATTGTAGTCCAAAATGATAATAATGAATTAATCCCAACCCGAGTGACCACGGGATGGCGTGTGTGGATTGACTATAGGAAATTGAACAAGGTCACAAGGAAGGACCACTTTCCCCTTCCTTTTATCGACCAAATGCTAGAGCATTAGCTGGACATAGTCACTATTGCTTCTTAGATGGCTACTCCGGTTATATTCAGATCTTTATTGCCCCAGAAGACCAAGAGAAAACCACTTTTACCTGTCCCTTTGGTACCTTTGCGTATAGACGCATGCCTTTCTGGCTATGTAATGCCCCTGCAACTTTTCAGCGTTGTATGATGAGCATATTTTCTGATATGGTAGAACGGTTCTTAGAGGTCTTTATGGATAATTTTTCAGTGTTTGGTTCATCTATCGATGAGTGCTTACATCATTTGACATTAGTGTTGACTATGTGTAAGGAAAAAAATTTAGTGCTTAATTGGGAAAAATGTCATTTCATGGTTAAATCAGGAATTGTGTTAGGGCACATCGTCTCTTCAAAGGGTATAGAGGTAGACAAAGCCAAAGTTGACCTTATTAAGACTTTACAGGTCCCAAAAACCGTAAAAGATATTAGGTCATTCCTAGGGCATGCAGGTTTTTACCGTCGATTCATTAAGGATTTTAGCTTGATTTCTAGACCTGTTTGTAATTTGCTTGCAAAAGATGTGAAGTTTGTCTTTGATGATGCTTGTTTAGAGGCTTTTGAGAAGCTTAAAACTTTACTCACTACTGCCCCGATAGTCCAGGCACCTTACTGGAACCTACCCTTTGAGATTATGTGTGATTCTTCAGATTATGCTATAGGCGTCGTTTTAGGACAACGAGAAAAAAAATTACTTCGTGTGATTTATTATGCTAGCAAAACTCTGAATGATGCCCAAATGAACTACACAACTACCAAGAACTTTTAGCCATCGTGTTTACCTTAGATAAGTTTAGGTCCTACCTATTAGGTTCTAAGATCATAATCTATACAGATCATGCTGCTTTGAAATACCTTTTATCTAAGAAGGATACCAAACCTAGATTGATTAGATGGATCCTATTGTTACAGGAATTTTCTCTAGACATTAGAGACAAAAAGGGTGCAGAAAATATAGTAGCAGACCACTTGTCTAGGCTAGTTGTTAGTTCCCCTAGTGATTCCCTTCCTATAAGGGATAGCTTTCCTGATGAACAATTGTTCTCTTTTCCCAATCACCTTGGTATGCAAATATAGTGAATTATCTTGTTACTGGTCGAACCCCTCAACATTGGGGTAAGCAAGATCGTTCTAGGTTTTTAGCCGAGGTTAAGCATTTCTTTTGGGACGATCCTTCTCTGTTTAAGTATTGTCCGGACCAGATTATTAGGAGATGTGTATCTGAGAGTGACCAGTCTAGTATTATCTCCTTTTGTCATGAACATGCATGTGGGGGTCATTTTAGTGCTAAGAAGACTGTTGCTAAGATTTTGCAGTGTGGATTTTACTGGCCTTCGTTGTTTAAAGATTCCCATAGTCATTGTGTTTCTTGTGAGCGTTGCCAGAATTTAGGAACCATTTCTCGTATAAATATGATGCCTTTGAACCCTATTTTAGTGATTGAGATCTTTGATGTGTGGGGCATTGATTTTATGGGTCCATTTCCTATTTCGTTTGGTTATCTTTACATACTTGTCGCTGTAGACTATGTGTCTAAGTGGGTTGAGGCGGTTCCGTGTCAAACGAATGACCACAGGATCGTAGTCCAGTTTTTGAAAGAGAATATACTTACACGGTTTGGTACGCCGCGAGCTATAATTAGTGATGGAGGTTCACACTTTTGTAATAGACCGTTTGCTCTTTTAATGAAACAATACGATATTACCTATAAAGTAGCAACCCCATATCACCCTCAGACTAGTGGTCAGGTAGAGGTTTCCAATAGGGAAATTAAACGTATTCTAGATAAAACAGTTAATCCAAATAAGAAAGACTGGTCGTCGAGGCTTACTGATGCCTTATGGGCTTACCGTACTGCGTTTACGACACCCATTGGAATGTCACCTTATCGTTTAGTGTTTGGCAAGGCATGTCACCTGCCTGTTGAGTTAGAGCATCGAGCCTATTGGGATATTAAGAACTTAAACTTTTCACTTGACAAGGCAGGAGCTCAAAGAAAGCTTCAGCTCAATGAGTTGGACGAGATTCGTACAGATGCATACGATAGTGCTAAGGAGTATAAGAACAAAATGAAACTTGTGCATGATAGGAATATTTTACGAAAGTCATTTTCTCCAGGTCAAAAAGTTATTCTGTATGACACTCGTTTGCATCTATTCCCGGGGAAGTTGCGCTCTCGGTGGACCGGTCCTTTTGTGGTCCGTACTGTTTTTCCTCATGGCGCTGTTGAGATTGAGACACCAGATGGTAGTAGTTCTTCGAAGGTTAACGGTCAGCGATTAAAGCCCTTATTAGAGCCTTTTCCTACAGGTGATGTTGAGGAGGTCCCTCTGGAGGACCCTGTTTACCTTGATTGGCCATCGAGGCGATTTTGTATGTTGTATAATATTTTTGTAGGTTTTTGGTTACACTTCACCCAGGTACTATCTTTCCGACTTCTCTCTTTACTATTTCCTCATGTTACTTATATTTTTGGTATGGTTCTTTGATTAGAAACATTGAGGACAATGTTAGATTTAAGTTTGGGGGTGGGGTAGAACTTTTTGTTACCTTTTCGTTGCAATAAATAAACTCCAGAGCCTAGAAATTTATCCCTATTAAGGATGGCACTAACCAATCTAAGTGGATGGAAGCATTTTGGTTGTAGGAGTTGAGGAACCAATCTGACTAGATGACAACATCTAAAGAGTCTATTCATAAAAGCACAGAGCTCAGGTGTTAGAAATAACATGATAGTTTCACCATATCTCGTTGAGTCCTTTTCACTTCTGTTTTTATTTTGTTTTCTTTCTAAACTATGTTTCTCTAAGTGATTAGGTGGGGATCACGATTCAAGTTGTTACCAATGCTAGGGTGAATTAGAGTGATTGAGATACAAAAAAAAAAAAAAAAGACCAGACCATCAGACCAACTGGAATAAATTCAATAAAGTCGACCACTGGAACCCTTGTATATGCCAGTTGTGTTGACCTAGAGTTAGGATTATCGACCACTGGTACCCTTGTATATGCCAGTGTGTTGATATTAGTCAGACCGATATCTCAGTCCATTAGGATAGGTTCATTCTGGCGGAGGCCTTCAGACAGATATGAGAAACACCGTTCACCTAGTAAACATCAAAACCATCTATGTTTTTCTCTATACCCATCTTCTTGATCTATCCATGTGATTAGTTTCGACTCCGGATATTGATGTCCATAGTGCAACTATCTGAGTAGATCTCTGTCACTTATATATGAATTTTAGTATGCTTGAGTGCAAACTCGTGTACAACAATTGGAATTTCGCATCAGGGTACTTCCTCCTGTAGTCAATAAGTATGCCAACCAAGGAGATTCTTTAGTGCCTTCCAAGGTTCTGTGTAGATAGTTAGGGTCTGGAGTATAAAGGTTTTGTGGGTATACCTCTGGTAAGCCCTCCGGACACAACACTCCGCCACTAGGGACACCTAGGGGTTTAAAGGCTTATTGCATACGCTAAATGCAATCGACGATGCCTGCGACAATGAGTTAGGATTTTATTTCTATTTTATTTTTGCTCAAGGACTAGCAAATAATAGGTTTGGGGGTATTTGATAGACACATTTTTTGTGTCAAATTTGTCTCGATTCTATATATTGTTAGGGCTCATTTTTGTACTTATTATGGTGTTTTATTTATTTGTAGGTATTTTTTGCCAATAAACACTTTTGGAAAAAATTGGCTCGAAAAGTTGTTGGAAAGCACCCGAAGCACATTTGCTATTCGGGCTCTCACTTTGGATAAGGGGTAACCTAATTACTAAGGGGCATCCCATTTCCAGGCAGATGCCAATCGCACCCCTACCCTGGATAAGGGGCAACCATCTTCAACATTTCAAAAACCAAGTTTTTGCGGGAAAGTAGGTGCAGTGAAGAACATATTTTAGGGTTCCTGATTTGGAGGAGTTTGATGTCGATTAAACCTCTGATTTTCATAGGATAGACTCCTTATGGATCTAGGAATCTGATATGGGTGTTGAAATCGATTAGACTGGGCTCAATCGACAGACTTTTATCACAACAGAAAATATGGAAAGTCACGTGTGTGACCTGTTTTAGGGAATTTTAGAGAGATTAAAGTGATGTAAACCTTCCCAAAGATTTGTATCTATCTAAGGAAGAGTTTAGAATAAAAAGGAAAGCTCAGAAACGCGTAGAAATTCTAAAACAAGAAATTGACGCAACTTGGCCGTGAAGAGAAGGAAAGATATTTTGGAAGATTTGGGAGAGATTTATTCGGTATTTTTGATATAAATAGATTGTTTGGGTCATGTAGAAAGGGTGTCGAGAGTTTGGGGACCTGAGGAGAGCCATAGAAGAAGAAATCATAGTTTTATCAAACTCTGTTTCTGCTGCTGCTGCTGAAGAGGAAGAACGCGAAGAACATTGACGCATGAGAAACAGTCGCAGAACAGTGTCGTTGTTTAACAGCTGAAGAACATTAAGCTGTGCAGGACAGTCGTATTCTAGGGTATTAAATTTCTGATCCTGTAACAGTTGATTAGTAACGTATATCTTCAGTATTGCAACACCAACTGTAACGGTGACTTCTGTAACATCTATACACCGTTGCAGATCTGCTGTTTTATATATTCTCTTCAATAAAACCACCTTTTGAGCCATGATTTATTATTTTGAACCTGTTTTTGATATGAGGAGCTAAACCCCATTGCTGAGGCGATAGAGGAAGCTATTTTTCCAACAAAAAGCGGTACAATCTATTTAATTTAATTTATTGCAATTATTTTTATGATTATTTGCCTTGGACTATTATTGAATATGATTTTTATTTGAGTGATTGTGATCTATTTTGATAGAGTATGCTTAGTTTATAGACTCTTGATGCTTCATGCTTGGTATTTACAATTATTGCTTTAGAAAATCTACTTGTTGCAATAGTAAGAATCAAATTGAACAAGAAAATTGCATGAATATAAATATTGGATTAAATCACTTTGAATTTGGAAAATAGTGGAATCTTAGCCTCAGTGTTCTTTTAATATTGATATCAACTTTGATTGAGTTTGCTATAATTTTAGTGAGTTTTCTATTTTAATATTAGAATTTAAGTCTAATTAATATCCTTCACAAGTCTGAGAATCGAACCACTTTTACCACTATCTACAATCACATCAGCAGGGCAGGTGCTGCCGCAACTGAGTGTTTAGCATCTTCACGGATGTATGAAAATGAGGGTTCTTCGACAAAGCAAGATTGAAAGGTACCGTCCTATTGATGCACAATTACACCACTTGTTGTTAAGTCACATTTGTATTGTGACCCTCCATTGCCTGAATCAGGGAGATCTTGACATAATCATTTGGATGTTCGCTGTTTCGCTGAAGCATTCCTCTTAAGTATGTTAGAGTGATTCACCCAAGCTGAGGATTCTTTCTCGACATGATGATGATGACATCGCTATCTTCTTGAGGCTGCTTCCTTGAGGTGTCGGATCCAGTGGATCTGAAGATGTCCCGGGATCGCTCTCGTCCGGGCTGACATAATAGGCGAACTCTTTATGACGATTTGGAGATGAAAATATTCGTTGAATCTTCCGAAACGCTTCCTGTTGTGGTGTGGTCCATACGAAGCTTGATCCTTTCTTCAGCAACGGGGTGAATGAAGCAACGAGTTGGCCTAAACCAGGTATAAAACATCAAATGTAGTTCACCTTGCACATGAAGCTTTGTAGATCCTTCACCGTTCGTGGATGCGGCATCGTGAGGATAGATTGGGTCTTGGATGGGTCCACGTTGATCCCCTCAGCAGTCACCTGGAATCCCAGAAATTTGCCCGTACGTGTTGGTGTGGTTTCCTTCAAAGTCTGTCATTGTGGTTGGCTGCCGTACGATCTTGCCTGGGCGAGCCTTGGCCGTCCTGAGAGTCTTGAGGGTAATCACATTCGAAGATGCTCCCGTGTCGATGAGGGACTTATTGAACTCAGAATCCTTGATGCGTGCAGTAACATGTAGGGACCAGTTGTGACCTTCCTCCGCCATCATGTCGTATTCTGTAAATGTGACATTATTCACAGACATTTCTGGCGCTTTCGAGATTTTTGGACGCAAAGGGGCTAAATGTACGTCTAGGGATATCTGGTTGATTGCAGCGAACGTCTCCGCCCGTTGATTCTTTGAGAGGTGTAAAAGTTCGCATAAACTTTCCACTAAAGAGGCTGCTTCCTGGTCCACTGGTCTCTGGTTCATAGTGAAACTATTGACCTGAGGAGGATTGTCCGCAGGGCGTTCCACCATTTCTGCTCCTAAAATTCTCTTCATGTGCACCAAGCAGGTGAACAAGTTGTCAATCGCACCTTTTATCCGGTCCACATTCCTTGCCAGAATTTCTTGCCTCCGTGCTAGTTCAGCCAGAGTTGGGATTTCTCCATCGTTGAGGCAACAGAGATGACGGGGGTATTGAAATATGAAAATTCGTTATAAACAAAATGGGAGGTATTGAAATATGAAAATTCATTATAAACAGAATTGTTCAAAAGAGGGTGAGAAACATTACCATTTGAGGGATTCTGGATGAGATCCGTCGCGGTAGAATTATCCATGAGGCCAACCATCTTTTTGAGAATCTTGAAATTGCAACTGAGAGATTAATCTCCCACTGTGGCTTCCAATTGTTTATGGGTGAAAACTATTTCTGCTGGTTTTGGTAATTTTGGGGTATGTGGATGGGAAATGAATTTAAACCCTAAACAAATGCACTGCACGGGAGTGCTTTCTGATTCGAGAGATCAATCTATACAATTCTGGCCTAAACCGAGAAATGGTCGTTCCAGACTTGCTTCGGTCACAAAGTGAAGGAGATGGGGTTGATCTTAGGGAGGGAAGCGAAGAAGGTGTTGAGATTGTGAAGGTGTTGGATGTTTATGACTTGTATCAGAATGATGAACTGGCTTGCAATAATATAAGAAATCAGCTCTGGATGTTTTCTCGGTACGATGACAACACTTGGTTTTTTGTGTTTCTGTTCGTATTATTTGGAAATAGGTAAAGGACCTATTTATACAAGTCATTGAGCACAACCCTCATCTCGTAGGAAGTGGAGTGATGGGGTAGTGGGGACGTGCAGGTGATTGTCACACGATCACGTCTTTGCCCACTTATCCTATCATCGCTAACCGTCCATGCCTCCTGACACGTTTTTGTAATGGCGCGTTGCACGCTGCACGTTGTAAACCGCCATACCAATACCCCAGTAAGCATTTTGTGACATGTTTGATGTTTCAAGTGAGTGGATCGTGGGACCCACAGGAAGTAACATACGGTGCTAGGTTAAATAAATGAGTTATTTAGGAAATTGATATTCATGAAATATCGTGTATACTCTATGCATGTAATGCATCGAATACAATCAATATGTATGAAGCATCGTTGTTTTAAAGCTTAACGGACTAAGTCACGATTAAGCGTCTTAAAACAGTTACATGCCTATCCATGTTCGAATGATGGTTAGGAGGCCGCATGGGCGGGCCCTCCTTTGACGATCACTCCATCTGATAGAGTGACGGAAGGTTATTACCACAACGTCTCATTGGTCGTTTAATTCCCAGCCTAGGCTGCCCAACCAATCTGGTATAGTTGGACGGACGAGATGATCTATGATGCTCATTTGCGACCGTCGATGGAGTTTTAGGGTTTTGAATAGGTGCGCAAGCATCACTCTTCAGCTTGACCGAAACCAAGCATGGACGATGTTTTTGGTGGGATCGACCGGGCATGCGGGTAGACAGCTTGCCGGTGTATATATCCATACCACTTTGTATCGCGGAGGTGCAATCTAGACCACTCAATTTGTCTGGCAAAGATGAGTGGTCGTGATCGATTTGCAACGGAAATCCTTTGCCGCAAAGGATTTTAGGGGGCCACTGCATGCCATCTTTGGGCGCGTGTTTCGAGGCGCCTGGCCATGGTGCACCTTGGCCGACCGGTTACATGCGTAGGTGGGCTCACGGTGATCATGTTGATGCTCTCTGGACCTCTTTAGTCCATATCTATACCCTCCATCCAATCTTGCGAAGATGGATGGTCGTGATCGAACTACGACAGTTATGCAGCTCTGCAAACCCTAATTAGGGTTTTGAAGCAGTCACGCATGCATGACTTTGTCCAATAGGTTTGGCAAGTCATGCTTCCCCTTTGGATAAACCTACCATGTGGGGCTCATTTTGGGTCGACGGTGAACATATGCGTACCTGTCCGATGGTCCTATGTGCGATCTAAGCCATCCAAACATGCCGGCGAAGTGAGATGGTGTTGATCGATTTAAGACGCTAGTGGAATTTCCGCGACCCTTTAAGCATCACGCCAGCCACACTTCGAGTAAGCGTCTACTGTTCTATGGCTGGGTCGCGAGAGAGTCGGTTGGGTAGGTGAGGAGTGGGCCCGCCAATTTGCTTGTCAGCACTTCACTGATCAATCGCGGGACGATCCAAGCCGTCCAACAAGGCTGGCGAAGTTGGATGGTCGCGATTTTTTTGAAACCGTCTTTGGCAGTCTTGCTCGTGTGAGCCACTCCAAGGAAAAACGAACCATCTCAACCACCCTATTCCAGGGATGGCGTTCGATGGGTTTTGGGAGTACAACATGTGCTCAACCGGATAGGGAAAAAATGGGCCCGCTGGTGGTCATTACGGTGGTCGCCTTCTCTTTCTAGGGTTCGTCTAGGCTGGTTAAATCATGCGGCCAACTTGCGTGGCTGTGATCGTTTCTGAGACTGACACGGACAGTCCAGATTTTCCTTAGGGAATTAAACAAGCTCGATCGGGCTAATATAAGCACGCCGATACGAGATTCTCTTTGTTAGAGAATGGCATAGCCTGTACGGGTATTTCGTGCATGTCTCAATATTGTCACGGATATTCATGCTACTCTGCTGAGAATGAACACTCAGTCGTCATGTCATGTCAATAAAGAGAATTCGGCTAAGAACATAGCACGGGAAATACTAGGCAAATCATGCATTAATTATAAATGCTAATAAATTCACAGAATATTTGGGATTGTTGCTACATGCTCCATTTTGGGTGGATTTTGTATATTTATTGAATTGCTTCAAATAAATAAAGCGAGAGGTTTTCTGCGCTCATCGCTTATCAAATGGCTTTATCCTTTGCACGATGTCAGCATTATTAAATTCGGTTTCACAATTTTAGCCCTGAACTAAAATCCACCATCAACACCTCTGAACTAGATGACTCGAATGTAGAAGAGGTGAAAATGATAGAAACATTAGTCGAGGAATCATTACCAAACACTTTGTTAGAATATCCATTAGAGAAATGCCTAGCTCACTTTGGGATTGATTTTGATGATGATAATGTGATTAAAGAGGTGAATGCCTTGTTAGATTCAACCCCTTTGTTAGACACTAATAATGGATGGAAACTTAAGTTCGAACCAGTACCAGTTTCTAAGTCTACCCTAGTTCCTTCGTTAGAAGAGCCTCCTAAGTTGGACCTTAAACAACTACCAGATACCTTGAAGTATGTGTTTTTAGGCCCATCTGAAACTTTACCTGTAATTATAGCATCCGACTTGGATAATGATCAGGAAAGTAGGCTAGTAACTGTCCTTCAAAACAACAATGAAGCTTTAAGGTGGACCATAACAGACATTAAGGGTATAAGTCTCATTGTTTGTATGCATCAGATTTATTTAGAGAGTGACACCAAACTTTCTAGGGAGATGCAACGTAGACTGAACCCTAATATGAAAGAAGTAGTTCGAACCGAGGTTCTTAAGTTATTAGATGCAGGCATTATCTACCCCATTTCAAATAGTAAGTGGGTCGGCCCCGTTCAGGTTATTCCCAAGAAATCGGATATTACTATAGTCCAGAATGATAATAATGAATTAATCTCAACCCGAGTAACCACGGGTATGCGTGTTTGTATTGACTCTAGGAAATTGAACAAGGTTACTAGGAAGGATCACTTTCCCTTTCCCTTCATCGACCAAATGCTAGAGCGATTATCAGGTCATAGTCACTATTGCTTTTTAGATGGCTACTCTGGTTATAATCAGATTTTTATTGCCCCAAAAGACCAAGAGAAAACCACTTTTACTTGTCCCTTTGGTACCTTTGCGTATAGACGCATGCCTTTTGGGCTATGTAATACCCCTGCGACTTTTCAGCGTTGTATGATGAGCATATTTTCTTACATGGTAGAACGGTTTCTAGAGGTCTTTATGGATGATTTTTCAGTGTTTGGTTCGTCTTTCGATGAGTGCTTGCATCATTTGTCATTAGTGTTGACTAGGTGTAAGGAAAAGAATCTAGTGCTTAATTGGGAGAAATATCATTTCTTGGTTCGTTCAGGAATTGTTTTAGGGCATATTTTATCTTCTAATGGTATAGAGGTATACAAAGCCGAAGTTGACCTTATTAAAACTTTACAGCTCCCAAAAACCGTAAGAGATATTAGGTCATTCTTAGGGCACGCAGGTTTTTATCGTCGATTCATTGAGGATTTTAGCTTGATTTCTAGACCTCTTTGCAGTTTGCTTGCAAAAGATGTTAAGTTTGTCTTTGATGATGCTTGTTTAGAGGCTTTTGAGAAGCTTAAGACGTTACTCACTACCGCCCCCATAGTCCAGGCCCCCAAGTGGAACCTACCCTTTGAGATCATATGTGATGCTTCAGATTATGCTACTGGTGTTGTGCTAGGTCAGCGAGAGAACAAATTACTTCATGTGATTTACTATGCTATCAAAACTCTGAATGATGCCCATTTGAACTATACTACTACGGAGAAGGAACTGTTAGCCATTGTGTTTGCCTTAGACAAGTTTAGACCCTATCTCTTAGGTTCTAATATCATAATCTTCACCGATCATGTTGCTTTAAATTATCTTCTTTCCAAGAAGTATACTAAACCTAGATTGATTAGATGGATCCTCTTGTTACAGGAATTTTCCTTAGACATTAGAGACAAAAAATGAGCAGAAAATGTATTAGCAGGCCACTTGTATAGGCTTGTTGTGGATACCCCTGATGATTCTCCTCCTGTTAGGGATAGTTTTACCGATGAACACTTGTTCTTTGTTACCCAATTACCTTGGTATGCGAATATAGTGAACTATCTTGTTACTGGTCGAATGCCCCAACATTAGGGTAAACAAGATCGTTCGAGGTTTTTATCCGAGGTTAAGCACTTCTTTTGGGATGATCCTTATTTATTTAAGTATTGTCCAGACCATATTATACGGAGATGTATATCTGAGAGTGACCAGTACAGTATTATTTACTTTTGTCATGATCATGCTTGTGGGGGTCACTTTAGAGCTAAGAAGACCGCTGCTAAGATATTGCAGTGTGGATTCTTCATTGTTTAAAGACTCCACGGTTAATGTGTTACTTGTGAACGTTGCCAGAAATTAGGAACCATTTCCCGTAGGAACATGATTCCCTTGCACCCTATTTTAATTGTTGAAGTCTTTGATGTGTGGGGTATTGACTTTATGGTCCGTTTCCTAATTCTTTTGGTAACTTTTACATTCTTTTCTCCGTAGACTATGTCTCTAAGTGGATTGAGGCGGTTGCGTGTAAGACCAATGACCATAGGGTTGTGATTGAGTTCTTGAAAGATAATATACTTACATATTTTGGTACACCACGAGCTATAATTAGTGACGGAGGGTCGCACTTTTGTAATGGACCTTTTAGGCTTTTGATGATCAAATATGGTATTACAACACATAAGGTAGCTAACCCGTATCATCCGCAGACTAGTGGTCAGGTAGAGGTTCCAATAGGGAGATAAAACGTATATTAGAGAAAACACTTAATTTTAATCGGAAAGACTGGTTGTCTAGGCTTACTGATGCCTTATGGGATTACTGTACTGCGTTTAAGACCTCCATTGGAATGTCACCTTATCGAGTTGTGTATGGAAAGCCATGTCACTTACCTGTTGAGTTAGAACATAGAGCATATTGGGTTGTTAAGCAGATAAATTTTTGACTGGACAAGGCAGGTGCCCGTAGGAAACTCCATCTCAATGAGTTGGAAGAGATTCGTAGAGATGCATGCGATAGTGCTAAGGAGTATAAGAACAAAATGAAACTTGTGCATGATAGAAATATTTTAAAAAAGTCCTCCAGGTAAAAATTTTCTTCTGTATGATACCCGCTTGCATCTTTTCGCTAGGAAGTTACGTTCTCGGTGGACGTGTCCTTTTTATTGTTCGCACTGTCTTTCCTCATGGAGATGTTGAGATCGAGATACCGGATGGTAATAGTTCTTCAAAGGTTAACAATCAGAGATTAAACCCTTTTTAGAGCCCTTTCCTACAGGTGATATTGAGGAGGTCCCTCTGGAGGACCCTGTTTACCCTTGATTGAACATCGAGGCGATTGTATGTTGTATATTAGTTTTTGATTTCTCTCTTCACCCAGGTACTATCTTTCCGACTTCTCTCTTTACTGATTCCTCGTATTACTTTACTTTTTGGTATTGGTCTTTCATTAGAAACATTGAGGACAATGTTAGATTTAAGTTTGGGGGTGGGGAAGAAACTTTTTGTTAGCTTTTAGTTGCAATAAATAAACTCCAGAGCCTATAAATTTATGTTTATTAAGGATGGCACTGACCAATCTAAGTGGATGGAAGCATCTTGGTTGTAGGAGTTGAGGAACCAATCTGAGTTGGATGGAAACATCTAAATAAAGTCTATTCATAAAAGCACAGAGCTCAGGTATTAGAAAAAAAACATGGTAGTTTCGCCATATCTCGTTGAATCCTTTTCACTTTTGTTTTTATTTTCTTTTCTTTTAAATATGTTTCTAAGTGATTTGGTGGGGCACACGATTCAATTTGTTACCATTGCTAGAGTGGAATAGAGTGATTGAGATACATAAAAAAAATGGAAAAAATGAAAAAAAAATGGAAAAAAGAAATTGAGACCAGACCAACCGGAATAAAGTCGACCACTGGTTCCCTTGTATATGCCAGTTGTGTTGACCTAGAGTTAGGATTATCACTCATTGGTCCCCTTGTATATGCCAGCTGTGTTGATATTAGTCAGACCGGTATCTCAGTCCATTAGGATAGGTTCATCCTAGTAGTGGCCTTCAGACAGATATGGTAAACACCGTTCACCTTACTCAACATCAAAACCATCTACGTTTTTCTCTACATCCATCTTCTTAATCTTTCCATGTGATTGGTTGACTCCGGTTATGATGTCCAGAAACTATCTGAGTAGAGCTCTGTCACTTATATATGAATTTTAGTATGCTTGAGTGCAAAATCATGTACAGTAATTGGAATTTCCCATCAGGGTCCTCCTGTAGTCAATGAGAGCATGCCAACCAAGGAGATTCTTTAGTGCCTTCCAAGGTTCTGTGTATATAACTAGGGTCTGGAGTAAAGGTTTTGTGGGTACACCTCTGGTAAACCCTCCCGAGACTATATCTCGGTCACTAGGGACACCTAGTGAGTTAGGATTTTATTTTTCTAGATTAGATTTGCTCGAGGACTAGCAAATAATAGGTTTGGGGGTACTTGATAGACACATTTTTGTGTCTAAGTTGTCCTCAATTTTCTATATCGTTAGTACTCGGTTTTGTGCTTATTATGGTGTTTTATGTGTTTGAAGGTATTTTCGGGAAATAAACATTTTTGGAAAACATTTTTGGAAAATCCGGCTCGAAAAATTACTCGGAGCACCCTTGAAGGACATTTGCTATACGGACCTCCGGTTTGGATAAGGAGCACCCCAGAGGAAGATGCTATCGGCACCCCTATTCTGGATAGGGGAACTCCCTTTCTTCACATTTCAAACATTCAGTTTTGGCGGGAAAACTGGTTGTTTCCTGCGGAATTTTTCTCATCGATTTTGGGCAGAATTTAGCAAGACTCAATGGCTGGATTTTCAAGGGAAGACTTGATTCAGTGTAACAGGCGTGTTAGAGTCGTTTACATCGATCCAGTTTGGCTGGATAGTTGAGTTAAAGAAACTAGGGGAGCACGTGGAAAAGAGAAGATATTTACAGATATTCACGGATTGTAAGTGTTTTTCTATGCGGCGTGTACATGACGATTTGGAACTTGCTAGAAGAAGATTAACGCGTGTTAAAGATAAAAATGGAAAAGAAAATATTCTTAAAAAATCTTATTTACTGCCGAGTTATGAAGATTATTTGGAGTAATGGCAAGGATTTTCTTAGCCCTGTTGAGTATAAATAGACTCTTGGGTTGTCACTTAAGAGGGATAGATATATTGGGGAGATAACAGAGCAAAGATACAAGAGTTCGAAAATCTGATGCTGCTGCCATTGAAGAGAGCTCGAAGAACATAAGACGCCTGGTGACAGTCGTTTACGCTACAGTGACAGTGACATTTCACTTATATCGTTCTTTGTAACAATTGGTCTGTAACAAATATAATTGTTACAAACCCGGTTTTTTATCATTTCTCCCTTATTCATCATTTGCAAACCATTTTTGAGCATAAATAAATTCTTTGAGAGAGTTTTCAACATGATGAACGGCTAAATTACCCGGTGACTGAGGCAACAGAGGAAACTATTCATTCATGCTTGATTGGTAATTTCTTCTACAATTTATTTAATTATTAATTTTATTTAATTCACTAGGATCAACATAAAGATAAAATTGGTTTTCTTAATTAGTTGTGAATCAATTTGATGTGTTATACTTAGAATCAATTCTCTGACAATTCATGCTTAGGGATTACAATTTAATATTTGGACACCTTATAGATTATTAGTGAATTAATGAGAAAAAAGAGCTTAATAATAATTTCAGAAATATCATTATAAACCAATCAACTAGAAGGAATAGTGGAATCCGGAGCGTTGGTCTATTTTAATATCTTGAAATCAAATTTTAAATTAAGTTTTGTTTATTTTTAAGTTTCATTAGGTCTAAAATCTATTGCTTTCACAAGTATCAACGAACCTATTACTACAACAACTTTGAAAACCCATCAATTTTTGGCGCCGCCGACGCAGACTAGTCTTTAGGCTATAATTTTTAGATTTTTTTTTAGGTTTTTAATTTTAGTTTTTTTATTTGTTCTATTTTACGTTTTTGGGTGTTTGTCTTTTTATTACAGATTCTTCGATTTCGGAGCGAAAGAAAAAGGAGTTGCCAAAGTTTTTGGTGACCACTTAAAGATTTGGAGTCAAAAGACAAAGCGAAAAGAACGAAGAAAAAAATCAAAAAAAGAAAAAAGAAAAAGAGAGAATTTTATTAGATTTTGTTTTTATCTTTTAGATTTTTCTAGCTTTTAGAAATTGTACTAGGATATTCTCCATTTTTGTAATTTTCTTTTTATTTTGGACTTTGGACTTTGGACTTGGACATTATTTTTTATTATTTTTTTTAAACCCTAAGGAAGGGTGAAATTAAATATAAAACTTTTTGCAGAGAAGGACGACAATTACGATATTGCCTCGGCCCGTCGGGTTCGTACATGACATAGGAGTCGTGGCTCGAGTCGACGACAACGGTTCATCCCCCGTCTGGTACGGGAGGTAAGTTTATCGAAACACCCGCGAATCCCCTGTCAGCGGGTTTACTGTCTTCCTTCATATGTATATATGTTGAGGAACTGAACACGGATTTATTTTCTAGTAAAGGGCAAGGACTTGCCATACAAGATAAGGGTTCGGATTTCATCACCGTTCTCTTCTTGCCCGCCTTAGGAACACAAAACCTACGCGAACCCAAGCTTAAAATACTGACTAGAAAGAGACCGATATGGTAACGAGCTTAATACGAAAGTCGTTCGAGAAATATTGGTTGATCTTTTAAGCATACTTTGAAGTTCATGATTGTTAATGTAAGTCGAGCGTGCCGCCTTGTAATCCAAGTGAATGTTTTGCCAGTGAGGCATGGGTGTCAAATCTCCATTGAGCTTCCCATGTCTCTATTCAATTTACTTTAACTCAGACTGATTCCATAGGGGTTTGCTTAAATTGTAACGAATTCCCTTTCATAGGATTAGAAGATGGTCTAGAAACAATCTAAGTGGAGTCATCATGTTTTTTTTTTGTTAGAAATCAGTAGGTTTGCTGTGGTGGAGTCAGCCTTGTTTGTGTTTGCATAGAACTTCCCTTCCTTTTAGGACTTTTCTTTTTAATTTTGCTTTTCTAGTGTATGCCCGAGGTCATTAGAGAACGGGCTTGGAAAATAAACATTCTAGGTCGTTTGATTAGTGACAAACCTAGTAGTTCTTCTTGTGAAGGCGGGGAGCTCGAAGACTCTTCTTTTGAGAGCCTTGTCTTTGGAAATTTCAGCTTTGAAAACTTGACAATTAGTGAAGAAAGTACTCCTAGTCCTTTGGTAGTGCCAAAAATGGCAACTTTGAAAGCTTTGTTAAACCCAACTAGGACCTCTCGTCCATCTTGTATCAAGTTAGCTGAAACCGAGGCAAATTATGAACTGAAATCTGGGACTTTACAGATGCTCCCAATCTTTTTAGGAAAAGAGAATGAGAACCCATATTTTTATGTTAGGGAATTTGAGGAAATTTGTAGTACTCTGAAAATTAAAAACCTAGATGATAATGCTTTAAAACTTAGGTTATTCCCCTTTTCTTTAAAAGATAAAGAAAAATCTTGGCTGTATAGTTTTCCTTCTGAGTCAATGAAACCTATGACCAACTTACGTCTGCCTTTATACAGAAGTTTTTCCCAAGGCACAAAACATCGTATATTAGGACACAAATTTGTACTTTTGCTCAACAAGAGGGATAATCTTTATATAGGTATTTTTAGAAAGGTTTAATGACTTAATAGTTCAATGTCCTCATCATGGTTTAGAGAAGGTTAGGTTAGTTCAGATCCTCTACGAGGGTTTAGATTATTCAACAACAACCATGGTTGAGTCCTTATGCACAGGTGGATTTGAGAATAAAACTATTGATGAAGCGATGACATTTTTGAATGAAATCACCGATAAGACCCAACAATGGGAAAATAATAGGGAACCCCAGAAAAAAATTCTTCTAAGTAGAGGAAATGTCAATAGAGTAGAAGGATCTTATGAGTCAGATGCTAAAATAGTAGCCATAGCCAAAAGGTTAGATGCCTTAGAATTAGGTCATTCTAATGGTAGTAGTGGTAGAATAGAGCCTTTTTGGGAAGGCCATACTGTTGAAGAGCAAGCCAATGCTCTTTATAACAATAATAGATTTGAAAACCGTCAGAAGTTTGACCCATATTCAGAAACCTATAACCCTGGCTAGAGAAACCATCCAAACCTTTCTTGGTCTAAGGGCCTGAATCAAGGTCAGTCTAGTAACTTTCAGGTTCCCCCAGGTTTTGGCTATACTAAGAATCCTTCAGCTTCGGCACAGTTTCAGAACCCTTTAGATAAAAAGATTATGAGTTCAAAAGAGTCTCTTACTTTGTTAACTCGTAACACTGTGCAATTTCAGCAATCTGTTGCTCAAGGTTTAGAAGAAAATAAGAGAATAGGTCAGGATAACTCTCAGGATATTTCCGAGTTTAAAACCCAGGTTAGTCCGATCATGCGAATGCTATTAAAACCCTTAGGAGTGGGAGAGTGATAGACAACAAGGTTTCCATGCCTGATAATGAACATGTTGTAGTTCACCCTTCTGAACCAGAAACTGAGGAGACTGATAGAGTCTCTAAAAAGACCGATGAGGTTCCTGATAAGCCCGGCTTTGCTCCTAGAGCCCCATTCCTACATCTTCTAGTTCCAACTAAGATGGATTCCACCTTTAATGATACATCGGAGGTTTTTAAGAAGGCAACTATCAACCTTCCATTATTACATGCAATTAAGCAGATTCCCGCTTATGCCAAGTTCCTTAAGGATATGTGTACGTGAAAGTGAAAGCTTAGTGTCCAGAAGAAAGCCTTTCTATCTAGTCACGTGAGTTCCATTATTCATAATACCACTACTCCTAAGTATAAAGACCCAGGGTCCCCTACCATTTCTTGCACAATAGGTAAATACCGTGTTGAGAAAGCTTTGCTTGACTTAGGAGCCAGTGTGAACTTACTCTCATACCATGTGTACCTTAATCTAGGACTTGGAGAGATGAAACCTACCCAGATAACACTTTAGTTAGCTGATAGGTCCATTAAAATTCCTCGTGGTGTGATCAAGGATGTTCTTATTGAGGTCGACAAGTTTATTTATCCAGTGGATTTTGTTATCCTAGATACCCAACCTGTCCATGACCCAGAGAACCAAATACCAGTGATTTTAGTCGCCCGTTTTTAGCTACATCCAATGCGATCATTAACTTTCGAAATGGTATTATGAATTTGTCTTTTGGTAATATGACTATTGAGATGATCATTTTTAATATTAGTAAGCTACCCTCTGAACTAGATGACTCGAACGTAGAAGAGGTGAACATGATAGGAACATTATTTGAGGAATCATTACCAAACACTTTGTTAGAAGATCCATTAGAGAAATTCCTAGCTCACTTTGGGATTGATTTTGATGATGATAATGTGATTAACGAGGTGAATGCTTTGTTAGATTCAACCCCTTTTTTAGACACTAATAATGGATAGAAACCTAAGTTCAAACCACTACCAGTTTCTAAGTCTACCCTAGTTCCTTCATTAGAAGAGCCTCCTAAGTTGGACCTTAAACAACTACCAGATACCTTGAAGTATGTGTTTTTAGGCCCATCTGAAACTTTACCTGTAATGGTAGCATCCGAATTGGATAACGATCAGGAAAGTAGGCTAGTAACCGTCCTTCAAAATAACAAGGAAGCTTTAGGGTGGACCATAGCAGACATTAAGGGTATAAGTCCCACTGTTTGTATGCCTCATATCTATTTAGAGAGTGACACCAAACCTTCTAGGGATATGCAACGTAGACTGAACCCTAATATGAAAGAAGTAGTTCGAACCGAGGTTTTTAAGTTGTTAGATGCAGGCATTATATACCCCATTTCAGACAGTAAGTGGGTCGGCCCCGTTCAGGTTGTTCCCTAGAAATCTAGTATTATTGTAGTCCAGAATGATAATAATGAATTAATCCCAACCCGAGTAACCACGGGTTGGCATATTTGTATTGACTATAGGAAATTGAAAAGGGTCACTAGGAAGGTTCACTTTCCCCTTCTCTTTATCGATCAAATTCTAGAGCGATTATCAGGTCATAGTCACTATTGCTTTTTAGATGGCTACTCTGGTTATAATCAGATTTTTATTGCCCCAGAAGACCAAGAGAAACCCACTTTTACCTGTACCTTTGGTACCTTTGCGTATAGACGCATGCCTTTTGGGCTACCCTGCGACTTTTCAGCGTTGTATGATGAGCATATTTTCTGACATGGTATAACGGTTTCTAGAGGTCTTTATGGATGATTTTTCAGTGTTTGGTTCGTCTTTCTATGAGTGCTTGCATCATTTGTCATTAGTGTTGACTAGGTGTAAGGAAAAGAATCTAGTGCTTAATTGGGAGAAATGTCATTTCATGGTTCGTTCAGCAGTTATTTTAGGGCATATCGTATCTTCTAAGGGTATAGAGGTAGACAAAGCCAGAGTTGACCTTATTAAGACTTTACAGGTCCCAAAAACCATAAGAGATATTAGGTCATTCTTAGGGCATGCAGGTTTTTATCGTCGATTATATTGAGGATTTTAGCTTGATTTCTAGACCTCTTTGAAATTTTCTTGCAAAAGATGTTAAGTTTGTCTTTGATGATGCTTGTTTAGAGGATTTTGAGAAGCTTAAGACGCTACTCACTACCGCCCCCATAGTCCAGGCACCCAATTGGAACCTACCCTTTGAGATCATGTGTGATGCTTCAGATTATGCTATTGGTGTTTTGCTAGGTCAGTGAGTGAACAAATTATTTCATGTGATTTACTATGCTAACAAAACTCTGAATGATGCCCAGTTGAACTACACCACTACGGATAAGGAACTGTTATCCATTGTGTTTGCCTTAGACAAGTTTATACCCTATCTCTTAGGTTCTAAGGTCATAATCTTCACCGATCATACTGCTTTGAAGTATCTTCTTTCCAAGAAGAATAATAAACCTATATTGATTAGATGGATCCTCTTGTTACAGGAATTTTTCTTAGACATTAGAGACAAAAAAAGAGCAGAAAATATAGTAGCAGACCACTTGTATAGGCTTGTTGTGGATACCCCTGATGATTCTCCTCCTGTTGGGATAGTTTTCCCGATGAACAATTTTTCTTTGTTACCCAATTACCTTGGTATTCGAATATAGTGAACTATCTTGTTACTGGTCGAATGCCCCAACATTGGGGGTAAAAAAGATCGTTCTAGGTTTTTAGCCGAGGTTAAGCACTTCTTTTGGGATGATCCTTATTTATTTAAGTATTTTCCAGAACAGATTATTAGGAGATGTATACCTGAGAGTGACCAGTGCAGTATTATTTCCTTTTGTCATGATCATGCTTGTGGGGGTCACTTTAGTGCTAAGAAGACCACTACTAAGATATTGCAGTGTGGATTCTATTGGTCTTCGTTGTTTAAAGACTCCCACAGTTACTCTGTTACTTGTGAACATTACCATAAATTAGGAAATATTTCCTATAGGAACATGATGCCCTTGAACTCTATTTTAGTTGTCGAGGTCTTTGATGTGTGGGGTATTGACTTTATGGGTCTGTTTCCTAATTCTCTTGGTAACTTATACATCCTTGTCGCTGTAGACTATGTCTCTAAGTGGATTGAGGCGGTTGCGTGTAAGACCAATGACCATAGGGTTGTGTAACTTCTTCGACTAAAAGGTATGTGGAGACTTGAACTTATCTATCACTCAAAAGTCTATCTACTCTATCTCCTATCTTGAGACAAAAGTCGTATTGCTATATAGACTTTGATTATACACATTTGCTATTTCGAGCTGAGTTTATCTCGCGTATCTAGTTCTCCAATTTTGTGTTGGTAAGCTTTCTCTTTGTCCAAGTTCATCTTTACTAATGACGAAAGTCATATTAAGTTTCAATTACTTGAAAATGGATTTGACGAAAAATGGTTTGTGAATAACAATCATATAAAGTCCTCTAAGAATGTTTCAATGATTGAAATAAGAGTTTAGAATATATAACCTTGGAAGGATATAAACATTGTGTGGTAACACATATGTGTGTAAGTCCTTATTCCTTGAACCAAAGTATGCGTACTTTGCTGCTCAGGAAAACCGGAACTAAAGTCCGCGTACCAGTATACGCACCATCGGAAGTTCACGTCCCGTGAAAATTTGCTGGAGTTTGTGAACTGAAAACAAACTCATTCCGAGTACTTAAGTCTGCGTACTAGTTCACGTAATTAGGTTGGTTATTTTCTAAAAACGATTATTCGTGAACTTAACCTTATATAAACTAAGGAATGCACAATTGCAAGCCGTGGCTATAAAGTTCATGAATTGATTCGAGTGAATCAAATCGTTTTTGCTTCGATTGTGTCTTGTATACTTCTATAAGATCTAAGCAATTGAACAACTCTCTAACTAGTATATTTGAGTCATTTGAACTAGTTGTGGTAAAGAAGAATATGGTAGATATGGAAGTGCTCATATGGCTAACCATTTGGTTAACTACTGTTGAACCAACTAAGTGTACATGTTTGGGTACGGTTACACAAACCTAAATAAACATGCATTTCATTTGTGTGTAACAAGCTAAGTTCGATCTAACGGTTGAAAGATATTAGCTTGAATCTAATCAGATTTTCATCTGACGGTGAATATTGAATACTTTGTTACCAAGGTAACATGAATTCCAACCCTGTTTTGAAAGTCTACATAAAGGAGAACTCTAGCAACTGGGAAACCTAATCCTCACATCTTATGTGTGATACTAGTTGTATTAGCTAGAGTCGTTTCTCCTTTAACCTTAGGTTTCTTCTCGAGACCCTGTAGGTTAACAACTTGAAGACTTCATTGGGATTGTGAAGCAAGGCCCAACTATTTTCTCTGCAGTTGCGTGATATGATCTTGTTGTTATCGTATTTGAGTACAATCGTAAGATTGGCTTGAGATTGATTTCTCCGATAGGCAAGACATAAAAGAAGTCACAAACACCTTCGTCTCATCGTTTGTGATTCCGTAATATTTTCTTTCGCTAGTCTATTAAGATTATTGTGAGGTGATTGATAATACTAGGCAGTTCTTATATATTACCGTAGACTTTTCTGTGTGATACAGATTTGTTTATTAAAGTCTTCGACTTTGGGTCGTACCAACTCTTAGTTATGGGTGAGATCAGCTAAGGGAATCAAGTGTGTAGTATCCTGCTGGGATCAGAGACGTAAGGGGCGCAACTGTGCCTTGGATCAGTGTGAGATTGAATGGGGTTCAACTACAGTCCAGAATGAAGTTAGTTTGTAGTAGGCTAGTGTCTGTAGTGGATTAATACATTGTGTGTTCAATCCGGACTAGGTCCCGGGGTTTTTCTGCATTTGCGGTTCCTCGTTAACAAAACTTCTGGTGTCTGTGTTATTTCTTTTCCGCATTATATTTTGTTATATAATTGAAATATCACAGGTTGTACATTTGAATCGATCAATTGGGAAATCCAATCTTTGTTTGTTGATTGAAATTGATTGATCCTTGAACATTGGTCTTTGGTACCGTTCAAGTGTTTTCTCTTGTATTCAATTAGACTCGCAGATTTCTATTTGCTTGAGTAAGTATTGAATCATGAAAGAGAGATATAACTCTTTGATATACTTTTATTAAGATTGAGTCTGACTGTCTAGTTGATTCTATTGAAAGTATATTGGAGTCCATAAAGGTTGCTAAGAGAAATATTGGGTGTGGTTGTTGTACTCTCGCCTTTTCAATTGGTATCAGAGCAGGCAAACACGTTTAAAGACCTTACAAGTCTGTGTTTGTAGCGATCTGACTCTATGGATAGAAATTTTATCTCCGTAAATGTACCACCAGTCTTCGATGGCTCAAACTACTTATGGTAGAAAAATTTTATGCGTGCTTTTCTTCAAGCTCGTGATTTCCGAACATGGGTACGTGTTGTTAATGGCTATGATCCTCCGGTTAATGCAGAAGGCGATGTATCTATACCTAAGGATATTGGTATATATAGTCCAGAAGAAATCATTGCTGCAAAGAAAAATTCTGACGGCTTAAATGCTATCAAACATGCCATTACCCCAGATCTTCAGCATCATATGACTATGTGCACAAAGTCTAAAGAAGCCTGGGATATCTTATAAACCGTATTTGAAGGAAATACCAGTGAGAAAGAAGCTAAATTCTGATTGGGAAAACCTTCGTATGGCAGATGAAGAATCATTTGATGAGTTTAATCACAAAGTATCTGAAATTTTTAATGCATCTTTTGCATTGGGTAAGACTATTCCTGAAAAGAACATTGTGATGCAAATTCTCAGAATCCCTGCCAGCTAGATACGATTCTAAGAAGCATGCCATCGTTGAAGGGAATAATCTCGCAACGGTATCCAGAAATACTCTGGTTGGGAAGTTAAAGATCTTTGATCACGAGCATATGTCGAAGTCTAGTAAGGATGTTGCTTTCAAAGCACTAAAGAACGCTAAATTACTTAATAAAAGTAAAAATATGTACATCTCTGAAGATGATCTTTATGAGGCCGATTCATCAAATAAAGATCTTGAAAAGTCAGTTTCGTTGATCACAAGACCGTTTAGGGATCCTCTTTTGAAGAGAAGTAAACTGTTCTCCAGAGATAAGAGACGTATTATCCGCTAATAACTCGATTAGCTTAACACGAACGTTAATTAATAGAAATTAATCTAACAATGATCTAGCTAGGAAACTAAAACCATTGAGTAGGTCTCGAAAAGTTATGTGAAATGGGCTACTCGAACGTGTCATTCGGATATTAGATGAAGAAGTAATCATCAGATTGATTTGAAGGGGAAAATAGTCTTTTCATAAATAGACCGACCTAGGATCCCCTTAGCGAAGCGAATATGTGCAATAGTATTTTCCTTTGATCTTATCTAGACTGACTCGAGAAGATAAGTTAACATTTCGTTTATTCTTTCTTCTTCTTCTTATCTTCTTCTTTTTCCTTCTCTTCTCGTTTCTTTTTCTTCCCGTGTTATTTATCTGTGGATGAATCGAGTTAGCGAAGTAATAATTCTGAGAGTTAGAGATGAGGGAAAGGTACACAGAATATTTGATGATGATGTTTTTAATTCAAGAGGTCGAATCAGAACCAGAAAGAAAGATATTTTAGAGAAATCGAATTAAGGGTTTCTGAAGTTAGGGTTTATGTAGAGATGATGATGATTTAGTGTAATTCATGGATGAAGAACTGAAGGGTCTTTATGGAATTGAAGAGTTGAAGCTTATCTGGTGTTGAATCGAGAAGAAAAGGTAATTAGGGTTTTCCCTGAAGATTGCTTAGAGCCTCGATTAGTGATGAATAAGATGAGAAATAGATGGATTTGATGTGTATTAGAGTATAAGGTTGAAGAACTACTCGAAGATCGACAAATAAGATTTTGATACTGAGGTTTGAAGCTTTGATTTGATTTAGGGTTCTTATCAAATTTGGGATTTTAGGGTTCATTGGTTGAGTTACAGATGAAGAGAATAAATTGGTGACGAGAGAGTAATAGCACAGGAAGGTTACTGAGTTTGTGCTGAGGTTAAGAAGAGGGTGTAGACAAGTTGAGAAATCACAGATGTAGAAGATGAATTGATTAGTGATAGTTTTGATGTTGATGTTCTGAATTGAGGCAGTGAAGAAGAGTTTGATTTCAATTTCTCCAACAATAGCAATTTAAGAATTAGGGATTCTGTGAATTAATTGGGAATGCAAGTTAAGTTATGTGAATTGGAAGTTCATTGGAGGACGAAGATTGATTGAGTTGATGACATGTTGATGAATTGAATCAAGGTGAAGAGAAGTTGAATTTCAATTTCTTCAACAAGGTTAAATTGAGGTAATTTTTGTTCTTAAAGTGAACTTGTAGAGTTTTGTTTTCTTTTGCTGAGTTTTTATGATTGATGATGAAGTTGACAATTGAAATGGTTATGGGATATATTTGTGGTTGAGGTTTTGGCCTGAGTTAAAATGATGCTGGGTATGGTTGAAGACCTTTAGATGAATGTTGTTTAGATTGTAGCATTGTATAAAGTTGTTACACTTAGGATTTTAACTTCAACTGGTGGTTGTGAATGGTAAGGTTTAGTGGGAAATGGAGTTGAAGTTATTGTGGCCTGGGATTGAACTGGATTGTTTAAATGGTGTATTGGTTTGCTATTAGAGCTGAATTATTGGTGGATGGTGACAATTGTCTTGATCTAAGACTGAAATAGGGGGGTATGCAATGTCAGCAATGTAGCAGGGAAAGGTAGTGTCTGAGATTGAGTTGTGATGCTGAGAATGGAGTTGGTTGCTGAGTTGTTGGTGGTATTGAACTGGTGGTGTTGGAGTGGTTAAGATGGATATGGTGATGTTGCTATGGTGTAGTCATGAGGGTTGTATTTGTAGTAGTTTATGTAATGAATGTTTCTGAAGTTTTAGTTCATGAAGAATGGTTAATTCAGAGTTGTGGATTGTACTTTCCGTGAAATCTCGTTACTACTGCAATTGCAGGTAGGCTTAGTCTTTGATTGTAAATCAAATTATTTGTATTCAATGTAACTGTTGTGATGAATTGTTGAAGTTATAGGTGGTATAGTTTGTGTGTGGTGCAGGCCTGTCCTGTGTTGCACCATGATGATGCAACTGTAACCTTTTGGCCTGTGCTTTGGCTTGTGAACCTGTCCTTGGCCTTAGCCTTGGTTTTTAGTTATGATTCGTGTAAAAGAGTCTCAGCCTGAGTTCTTTCAGCTTAGCTGACTCGACCTAGTGGTTCTGACTCTGTCTATCTGACCGAGTCAATTGTGAATCTGACTCACCTGGATCAGTCTTGTTGACTAAGTTAACTCTGTAACCAGGTTTTGACTCGTTTTGACTCAGAGACTTGACCTTTGACCCAGACTTGGACGTTGAATGTTAGTTGACTCTTTTGACCGTTAGTTCGACTGTTAGTGGTTGTTAGTTGACTTGGTGGATTTGGGCTTAGGGAAGTTTTCCTTAATTAGATGTTTTGGACCTCTTGTAGCCTTTGAATTATTCTACAAAGTGTGGATATTCGGAAGACCTGGCTAGTGGATTATAGAATCAATCTAATTGAATTAGTAAACCTTTGATATACTAAAGATAGATCATAAAAGGGTATAAAACCATAATTGGGCTTAGAACAATTAGATAGACTTGTATGATTCTTGTATGATCCATTTTGGCTAGATTCTTAGAGTTTTGTATGATTAACAGTTAGTTATTAACAACGATCGATTCAAAGGACGAACCAGTGGATCGTGGATCTCGAGGTAGGCGTGGCTTGTCATCAAAACAGGTGGGAATACATTTGACTATTTTTTAACCATTATTGTTGCTTTTACAAAAGTTTATGCTTAACAAACTCATGCATTGTCTGTCCGTGCATTCCATGCTTTGTTTAAATTGCATTATGATAATTCTGTTGATTATGTGAATCTTTCTACGATTTGGAAAGGACTTGTAATGTTTTGTTTGCCATTATGAATTGTTATGGGAAATGAGAATTTCCACTTGTGTTATATAGCATACGCTCCTTCACAATTATATCTACATGCATTCTGTTTTTATGCTTAGAGTGGGTCATCATGGTCTTGGTGATATCAATAGCTAATGAGTGTGGTTAGGACGAATATTATACATTGTTTGAACAAGGAGTTTGTCCATATACATGTTTGTTTATTTCAGTGACTTGGTCACTTTTTAATGTTTCGGAAAGCATGACTATTGTATATGTATCATTTGAGAGAAGTTTTGTATATATATATATTTCAGAGGGGGACTAGTTTTTGGGTTAAGTTTTGTAGCATATTTCTTATTGAATGCTTAAGTATATGATTTAGATTCTTAGTGCCTCTGTATTTAGTTAATCTATTGAATTAGTCAGCTGCTAGCTTAAGGGGCGCTACAGTATTGATATCGGAGCTCACTATTAGATCTTATATGGGAAATAATAGGAATAGTCAGTGCCAGTTAGTGAAATAGATTAGTTTGGAACTGGGTTGGGTTTGTGAGATAAATCTTAATCACTAAAAGCTATCAATAATTAAAAGTTTATTTGATTGATTTGTTTG